>NC_052153.1:145666256-145892929 GCF_902713615.1 Scyliorhinus canicula | reverse complement strand
CACCCAACCAAACCACTATCCCCCCGGAGATGCTGACCGCCACTCCAGCAAAGTTCGCCGCTGTGCAATCAGGGAGGCGAAGGCCACGACATCGGTCTTCCTCCTCTCCATGAACTCCGGCTTCTGCGAAACCCCAAATATCGCCACCAAAGGGTCCGGGTTCACCTCCTCCTCTACTATACTGGCTAAGACTGCGAATACTTCCGCCCAGAATCTTCTCAATTTTTTGCGACGCCAAAACATGTGCAAGTGATTCGCTGGCCCCCGCCCCCACCTCTCACTCTCATCTGCTGCCCCTGAAAGAACCCACTCATTCTCGCCCGAGTCATATGCACCCCGTGGACCACCTTAAACTGTATCAGGCTCATCCTTGTACCAGAGGAGGTCCCGTTTACCCTACGCAGTGCATCACTCCATACTCCCAATTGATCTCCCCTCCCAACTCCGCTTCCCATTTCTCCTTGATCTTCACCACCCAACCGGCTCCCTACTCCCTCAGCCACTTGTATATATCCCCAATTCTTCCTTCCCGTTCCACATCCGGAAGCAGCAGTCGCTCCAGCAAGGTGCACCCCGGTAACCTAGAGAACCTCCTCCAGACCTTTCGCACAAAGTCCCTGCAGATACCTGAACTTACTCCCCTCGGCAGCTCTACCCTCTCCTTTAGCTCCTCCAGACTGGCGAACCCTTCCTCCAAATACAGATCCCTCACCTTGACCAGCCCCACTTCCCTCCACCTCCTCCATCACCCCCCCCACCGCTCAAATCCATGATTCTCGCTCAGTGGCGTTAGCACCGACATCCCTTCCACCCTAAAATGCCTCCTCAACTGATTCCATATCTTCACGGTGGACTGTATCACCGGGCTCCCTGAATACTTACTTGGAGCCATTGGCAACATCGCCGCCCTCAAACTAGACCCCGACTTCAACTTTTTAATGCAAATATATGATCCCATCATTAATTAATCCGAGTACATTAAATTTTAGATTTCTTGATTTTTTTGCTCTCTCAGTAACCAGATGGTGCCCTCTACTGTTTCTACATTGGCATAACTGTTTCATGAAGTAAATGGTAAATTTCCCTCATTTAAAAAAAATGCAAATGATTTAAACACCAATGACATCAATCCGGTGTCAGGAAGGTGGCCGGGAGAAGTTTTTGTTTTCCTGCTCTGTTTGCTGAAAGGAAAACATTTGAAACATTGGCTAATGTAAAAAGAAATAAACCAAATTGTGATTTTAAATGATCCAGATAATTGCGGTCTTGTGGTGCAGTGGCGAGAGTTTCTTCCTCTGAGCCAGAAGCTCGAGGTTCAAGTAACACCCCAGGTCTTGATCTTCAAGAAAGGTGTTTTCTTAATGCAGACAAACAGTTTGAAAGTGGAGATCTGAGGAAGAGTTTGTATCCAGAAGTTTTACCAGATGAACAACGTGCAAACCCTTCCATATGACAGGTAGTAAGAGCGATTCCTGGCCAACCATGTGATAGAAATAATGTTGAAGCCTCCACTGTCATTACCAATGGCTCCAAACCACAACATGCATGTAACAAGTGGATGTTACCATAACAACTCGGACTTGCTGAGTGAACTGTAATTCACCACCAAATAAGTTGTGGAAATAATTTGTTGGTTGATTGAAACTGAATCCTAAAGTTTTTTAAAATAAATTTAGAGTACCCAATTATTTTTTCCAATTAAGGGGCAATTTAGCATGGCCAATCCACCTGCCCTGCACATCTTTTTGGGTGTGGGGGCGAAACCCACGCAAACACGGGGAGAATGTGCAAACTCCACACAGACAGTGACCCAGGGCCGGGATTCGAACCCGGGTCCTCAGCGCCATAGGCAGCAATGCTAACCACTGTGCCACCGTGCTGCCCCTGAATCCTAAAGTTGAAGATTTCTTCCATTCTTTTTTGGTTTCTGAGTGAAATTTACATCTGCATTGCATGCTGTGTGAACATTAATCAATTTCACCACTTACCAATGTATTTTCTTTGGCCCATTTCTTCTATTGTAATGGAACTGTTTCTTTTCTCATGTTTGCAGGAAGTAGCTTTCTATCTGCATTTTTTAAAATTTGGATTAGTCCTTCGATTTACATATCTAATGATCCACAAATAAACAGTATTTTCCTGTAAACCTCTTACACTTGTTAAGTTAAGTATTGTGGATGGAATTTGTGTGGTGTCTTCAAGCCCATAATCAAGATATTTGTTTGTAAGATGTATATATTTCCTTACACTTCGAGTGATTTTTACCTGATTTAAAATAAATTCCAGCAGCAAGCTTTTTGGTGATTTTAAGAGTATAGATGATTATTTATTATCACACACTTGTCCTGGATGTTTAAAATGAGACACCTCAATCACTCAACCCAATCACACTATCACACATGCAAATGTTAGATACAGATGAAGTTAAACCAAGAATTATGAAAATAAAATTCAACTCAGCCTCTGTGCCATTGAAGGCATGATGTCTTTGATGAATTGATACTTTGGTTGGAGTGAAGGTCTTTTAGTAACAAGAGATTCTCATGAAGATGCAAAGATTCTCTTAGAACATAGAACAGTACAGCACAGAACAGGCCCTTCGGCCCTCGATGTTGTGCCGAGCAATGATCACCCTACTTAAACCCACGTAACCCGTATCCGTAACCCAACAATCCCCCCATTAACCTTACACTACGGGCAATTTAGCATGGCCAATCCACCTAACCCGCACATCTTTGGACTGTGGGAGGAAACCGGAGCACACGGAGGAAACCCACGCACACACGGGGAGGACGTGCAGACTCCACACAGACAGTGACCCAGCCGGGAATCGAACCTGGGACCCTGGAGCTGTGAAGCATTGATGCTAACCACCATGCTACCGTGAGGCCCCTCTTGTAAACGAATAGCCAGGAGATTGGTTTTCAGGTGGACTTGGAAGCTGGAACAAATATTATACTTCAGCTGCATTAGAAACTTTCAACTATGATGGCTCAGTGGTTTCCGGTGTTTTGCCGCCAGATTTGTTTTGTCTAGTTGCAGTATACTGTAGTCAAGTTAATACGGAATGCATGGGGTCCAGATCACCACGAAACAATGACAGTTGACAATGCTCTTTAACTTTTACCTCTGTCGGAACTTGGGCTCAAACATTCCCCATTGTTCAATAGGACACTTACATTTACCAAGGAAGAAAAGCTATTCATGTCAATAACTGATCATACATCCTGCAGGTAGAACATAGAACATAGAACAGTACAGCACAGAACAGGCCCTTCGGCCCTCGATGTTGTGCCGAACAATGATCACCCCACTTAAACCCACGTAATCCGTATACCCGTAACCCAACAATCCCCCCATTAACCTTACACTACGGGCAATTTAGCATGGCCAATCCACCTAACCCGCACATCTTTGGACTGTGGGAGGAAACCGGAGCACCCGGAGGAAACCCACGCACACACGGGGAGGACGTGCAGACTCCACACAGACAGTGACCCAGCCGGGAATCGAACCTGGGACCCTGGAGCTGTGAAGCATTGATGCTAACCACCATGCTACCGTGAGGCCCCAAATTTGGTAGTCTCTGTTACGATGTACTTAGACATTAGGCTCTTTTAAAATGTGAATATACCAAATATGTAAATTGAGTTGTCTATTGGGGAAAGATTAGACAGACTGTACTTGTTTCTATTGGAGTTTCGGAGAGTGAGAGGTGGCTTGATTGATGTCTATAAAAATTTGATCGATATTAGTGAATTAGCCTATATCGGTATGCTTCATTACTGTGCACACATGATCCTTTAGTTATGCTACCACATTTTCAAGGATGGGAAGTGATTTTAATGTGCAATGTGACAGTATAGTTGGGATTTGCTTCCAAACCTTACAGCCAAGTGCATTAGAGTCAAGGGAGTAAGACCACCTCCATCTCACACTACTTTGGTTTTGCATCAGCAATAGTAAATCTCTAAACCAATGTGAACTTGTGGGCTGGATTTTATCAGTCCTCTGTAAATGGGCTGGGAGGTGGGAGGCCTCATAAACTGTTGACCAAAGGCACTGGGAGGAGAGCCTGATGTCTTCCTAAAATCATTGTTGTGGTGTGGCCACCCACGGACCAGAGATGGATGGTCAGTTCAAATAATTCATGGATCATTTAAGTGCCAGTTCCACCCCTAAAGGCATTTAACGAGTGTCAGAATAAGCCTCCTTTAGGTGACTGCCCCGTTAACCCTGGCGGCTCTTAGCAGGTTCCTGAGGTTGGAGTTGGGGTGGGGCTTCTAGAATGGTGATTCCACTGCCCAAAAAGGGGCTTCACGGCAGCAGTGACTGTCACTTGTGTTCTGAAGCTACTGCTGGAAGGTTTTGCTATCTGTTTGTCGCGACCTGTCTGCCTGTTCCCAGCACGTTAAATAAAAGAGCCTTCCTGGCCTCTGAGGATGCTGCAAAATGTTGGAGTCCTTTTCTTTCTCCATGGGTAGCCCTGTCAAGCTGCTGGACCACTGATTTGGCTGGCAACTCTTGAGAGGCAGGCTGTCATTATTAAATAGACGGTGGTCCCAGAAGCGGCCTCTTAATTGGTTGCTGCCAGTAATCTCCTCATGACGACTCATGGCCCCTCTCCATGGGCTTGCAATTTGCTTGCAGTCCCAGGACAACTTTACATTTGAGAAAATTCTGGCCTCTATTTCAAAAGTACTTCGGCAGTCTATCAGATTCCTGGGAATTTCTAAATCTTTAAAATTAGTATTTTAAATGTTAAGAAAGGACAGATGGTAAAATCAGCTGCCTGCAATGAAGCGCATGAACAAAATTCTATTTTTCAATGTAATTGAATGGTCATTTTGTACGATGGTCTTGGAATGTTACAACACAGATTCTGTTCCACATTGGACTGACCAAAAATGATCCTTGGCTTTATAGTTATATTCTCATGCCAATGCATTATGGTTTGTTTAGCATGGCATTTAAACATTTAGGAAGCATTTTGGGGGCATTCAGTTAGTAATGCCAAGAAGATTGTATGGCTGATGGACAGTTTTTCTTAATTTTCCTCTCTTTCTGGTTTCCCTACTTTTTAATCACGGATGCATTGGTGTAGGTTCCCACAAGTACCTCTTGCAAATGGGCCTTCATCATCTGTGATTATTATTGGCTGCCTGTTCAACAAAAGAAGAGCTTCCTAGCTGAGGTTGACTGTGTCCTCACTCAAAATCCGCACACATTTATAGCAGAACTTGTGAATATCATGAAAGATTAGAAATCATGACTAATGTTACTTCCATGTGTGAAATTTTACAGTGTTCAACACCTGGAATTATGGGTGTCTTCAATTGAGGAATAAAGCTATTATTTATTCTGGTGAATTCATGTGGCATCATAATCCATGACAGCAAAACCTAAATAGTTTATAGATAATGTTATCCTGAGATTAAATTAAACATTTATATTGATCCCTTCTCATTGAACAGATCTATTATTTCTGAAACAATGCAAGACATTTCATGTTTTGACTAAAGTCCTGTTGATTGAATGTGTGGTTAACTGTAATTTCACTGCAAGCTAACAGGATCACATGGTTTATAAGATTTCATAATGGAACCACTTTGCAGTTCCAGTCCTTAATACAGTGAAACAAAGTGCCTTGAATATAGTTACTACATCTTTGTATTGATAACCTGACCATGATGTTGCAGTGGTGAAAGGAAGTTAATCCATTCAAGACTTATTTTAGAGTCATTTGTTCATTAGCACTACTCAACAATCTTTGTTTATAAGTTTAAATTGTTCTGACAGTCAAAAGGCCCCAACATACGTGGGCACTTTTTAATCATTTCAAACCTTTCTGTTTGTCAGCATTCTCCATCTCCCGCTGTTTTTCTGAGCCTTCCTGCGACTTGCATTCTTTTGTGTGATTTGATTTAAAGTATTCAAAAACATTCTGAGTTGGATTCTTTACCGGGGGTGGGAGGAGGGGGGTGGGGATTCTCCGTGCGCTGGCAATGCACCCACACCTGCAGGTTTCCCGGCAGCGTGGGGTGATCACAGTGGGAAATCCCATTGACAGGTAGCGGAACGGAGAATCGGGCTACCGGTGAGGGTGCGTTGACCAGGAAAGCGGGACTGACGGACAGGAGAATCCCACCCCCTGTCTTTTAAAAACAATATTTAAACTTTGGGCAAAGTAAATTTGTCAAATTAGATTTTCAAATATTAAACTATTCAGTGTAAAGAGATGACGCTTAAGGTTTCAAATACTCAGGGGACACAAGTTTAGAAAAGAAAAGTAATAAAAAAGGGACTTCAGAAATAGCTGCTTTATTCAAAGAGTAAGAGTTGTAAAGTTAAGTCAACAATGTAAGTGGATGTGTTTCCTGAGGAAGAAGCGGTTGAGAAATCTGAGAAAGTGGATAATTGAAGATTTATTTTTCTAACAAGTGCTTTAAAAGGAACAGTGGTATATGTTCAGGTTGGTATGGTGGATGACTTGGAGGGGAACTCAAAGTTGATGGGATTCCAATAATATTTCTGTTCTCAGTGGTAGAGGTCACCAGGCTGGAAAGTGCTATCATAGTAGGTTTGGTGAGTTGCCACAGTTTCCTTTGGGGAAGGAGGTGGATATTGGCAGACCTCTGATGAAGCATTGTAAAAGCTTCAGTTTAAGCGTCATGCAACCCAGACCAAAAAGAGATGAGGGAAATCCTTGAATCATAAGCAGCACTCAGAATTCATGTATCAAGCAAATGCCATCATATTGCTCAAGGCAGCTGTGTTAGGCCCATCAGGCCCCTCATTCCAGGTAATGTTGCAGTACCTGATTATAGCCCTGATAGCTGCACCTAGTGGGAGAATTGGAGTACTGTAGACTTGAAATCATAACCCTTTTTCCTGGGCTATTGGAAAATATTCCAAATTGTGGTTATATATTGATTAGAGTGTAATATGCAGAATTGATTTGTATAGATGTTTATATTCATAGTATGTTGACATTATTTCCATATATCTGAATAAAATTTGATCCTTAAGTTACATTCACATGCTGTTTTCTTTGTTCTTCACAGTATTCACCAAGCATGACAATGAGTGTGTGATCTTGCATCCATCCTCTTGATCAAGACCAGAATGGTTTGCCCTCTTAAAAGATTAAATAAGTACATCCAAGAGAAGAATGAAATATTTTACAAATGTCTACAGGAAACAGAGGTTTTGATTCTCGCAAAGACCCTGTTGTTCTTCTGTAAATGACAATAGTGTCTCATTGTGTACTGAAAGCGGGTCCAAAATATTCTTTTTAAGTTTACAAAACCTCAGAGACTGAACAGTTCAACCATTTAAATGTAGGAGATGCCTGACCTGGGTGTCACAGAGTAACTTACATGACCTCCCACAGTTTAATAAGACATGGTGTGCTTGATTCAGCTGTTTGAAAGAATACAATCAGAACATGGCTTAATGTGTGTCTTCTTTTTTCTGTATCCCTTCCAAATTCATTTTTTAGTCTAAATATCTCAAGTTATGTTACTTGAAATTTTGTATTGCATAAACAGGCTCTGAATAATACCTCTTTTTATGCTTTATAAGACATCATTGCTGGTTAGCAGAACAAATATACTAGCCAAACACCATAGGATAAGATAAACATGGAAGGGAAAAAGAAAAGCAAATGAATATCTTGCACTTAACATTGTGTCAGTAAGTGTTATTCATTGAATTAGAACTACATTAATTGTCCTGTGTCATAGGAGAGAGCCTGTCTTTTAATCATGAGTGTGGTGGTGGATTCAGGTCCTAACTACAGTTCTGGCATATCAGTGTTGAACGCTACATGGGATTTGCTTATGATCACTGATAATAGCCAATAAGTGCTATTGTAATTGCAGCTCAGAAATTGCAGAATTTTCTTTTTATTTCTCTCTTTTTCCCCTTTACCCTGATGACAGTAAAATGTGCTGAGAAGTAGTGATCTGGGTATGCGATTAGAAACATTTGAGGTAAATTGTAGAACCTGTGTGATCATGGTCCACCACTAACAGAAGATGGCCAATCTTCCTCATCTAATGTCACCCCACAAAGATCTGCATTTTAGCCATTACCTCTTTTTAAAAAATAATTGAAAATGAAACTATCTTTTGTAAATTTTCATGTATTCCTTATTCTTCCTTCTGTGCAAAATGATATATTGTAAATGTACATTATGTGTAGATTGTAACAAACTGCAGTTTTTGTTTTGTTTTTTGATTTGTATGTGTATGAAATTGAGGGTTCTCAAAGTTACTGCAGTTAGGGCCTTTTCCTATGAGAATGTTTTCTGGACTGAGAGTGGAATCAGTGTAAAAAATTTTGTACAAACTAGATTTTTCAGTTCTCAGACCACATAAAAGGAAGATGGGAATTACCAAAATTTTCCCATATGGAATAATGATTTTAACATACATTTTAATTATACATGTTGAAGAATTATACAATCGTGCTGTAAAAGATTGAGGTTAACTCACTCAGTGCAGTTGACCTGATACAATTTCTATTGGAGGCTAACAAATTTAAGAATAGAAGGTTTTTTTTAACTTTTCAGAGACTTCGACGTGGGAATTAGTGATAATGATTGCACAATACAACATCGGAGGAAGTTTTTGCAACTGATCAATGTATTTGTGACTTATGGTTATGTGTTAAAATTATAGCAGTGGATCCCTCTTAAAGTGTATTGAGAAGCTAAGCAATCGGTGAACACTTGGTGAAATAACAAACTGGAAAATTGTATGTGTAATTCTTTCTATGGTTTCTCATTTGAAAAGGCCCTAACAGATATGAAATTTCTGTACGACAATTTGATCATTATAACCTTTTGCTTGCATGAAATGATATGTATAAGTGAAACAAAAAAGGCAACACCACACCCCAAAAAAATAACTAATATAGTCAGTCAGACCTTTTTTCTTGTATTATCATTTGAAGATGATTTATATGTTAACCAGAAACATAATGCCAGTACCAAGTCAAATGCATAGTAATCACATACAATTTGGAATTTCAGTCTGAATACAATGCCTATTGTCAAGGTGGTTAGAGGTAGCTTTCCTTTAGTGACAGTTTGCTGAAATATGATGACATTTTTGTGACTTTGTGAAGTTATGCCAGTATATGGCATCTTTATGTTGTGATTTAGAGCATTCTGGTTCTGGGAAGAACTGGCCTGTTCTCACCCAATGATCTGAGCATGCAAGTAAAATTGTTGTACAAGTCACGGCTTGTGCTAAAGAAAGACATTTTAAACTTTCATGACTTTTTTTTAACTGAACCAGGCCAAAATGCTGTTTTCTCTGTAAGCTTCATTGGATTCCTGAGTACATTAAACTTAGCTATATTTTGTCTTGTTTTAGAATTCTGGAGAAACTGAGATGGACAGTGTTACTACCTCCAAGCGGTTCATCTAGCCTTGTTATATTAAACTGTTTAAATGAAAAAGGTATCGCAGCATTTGCGCATTAAGCATTTGGGTTACATATTGATAGCAGATAAATGGTTTATATTTTCATAAGCCACTGCCCACCACCAACAACCTGAAGAAAATGTGCTTTCTTGCTTGTTGTTTATTGTCTCCATTTTATAAACTATTTATAACTCATTAAGTTCATTGATTTTCTTGCTGAGAAATGAGGTATATCAAAATTATTCTTAAAGCACAGGGGTGATATTTAAAATTTGCCATAAATCTGGCTGGGATGGTCACGTTATTTCTGTCAGCGTGAGATCTGAACCATGCATGATCAAGCCTCATTTCAATAATATTGCTGAACCTCCAACACTGAACAGCCAGGTTGGGAAAGGTGGGACATCTGCAGCTGCTCTGTGGAGCCAAGCCAAACGTTAAGGGGGTTGTGGTGGGAATTTGCAGGAGACCTGCAATGAACAGGAAGAGTTTTGAAAATGTCAAAGCTTATAGTTCCAATCAAAATGTGCACACTGTTGACTAGACTTGTATTGGGATCCTAAATGTGGTGTAGGACTCCTGGTTTTCATACAATGTAAGTATAATCTGCCACTTGTTCCAGGAAAGACGCTGCTCACCTGTCTCCGAGATTGCTCCAAAATTGCAGTCAGCCGATTGTCAATGGGAATGGGGGATTTAGGGCAGCACCTTGATTTATATTCCACTACCATCCTGTTTCCACCAAAAATATAGGCAAAAATCACCCAAATGGTTTTTGATGTTTTACACACAGGGGTAATTTGTTTTGAGGGTCTATATTTTAACTGCATTAATTATTTGTATATGCATGGTCTCCTTTCGGTTCATATAAGCACTGAATATTATGAGATAGCACTGTTCATTTTTCTAAACTGGAGTACAGTTTAGTCCAGCAAAACATTGTATCACACTTGTTAGGTCAATAAATTTAATAAACTACGTTTCCAATCTCTCAGTCCCTCTTCTGGCTTCAGACCATTGGCTTAGCATCCACCAAGCAATTGAACATTTTTAGCAGCCAATTTCTTAGTATATGAACTTTTTTAATTTGTCCAAATTGTTTGAGTGTAGGGATGTTTTGGTTAATTATAAATGTACTGTGATGAGTAGTGATTCCAACATCTGAAATTATAGTGTTAATTTTTCAAGTCCATATCAATGAGTTATATTGGACACAAAACGTTAACTCTGTTTCTCACTCCACAGATGCTGCAAGACTGACTGAGTTTTTCCAGCACTTCCTATTTTTATTTCAGATCTCCATCTGCAGCATTTTGCTTTTATCCGAAGTTATATTTCACATTTGATTGGTGTCTTTGAGATCACATACTGAGATTAGTTGCTATGTTACAATTGTGCAAGTAGAACCACAGTACAGCACAGACTATTTCCAATTAGTGGATTTGTTCAAGTCAGTGAAGTTCAAAAGGCTAACTTGTAAACCATATAAGTTAGTTGTGAAAATTAATTTTGTGACAATTTTACCTTGTGTTTTTCTATGATTTCTATAATATTGCCTTTACTTTGTGCCTCTCATTGAGAAATGGTTGTCTGAGAGGAAATCCCACCTTGAATGGGAAATTCCCATAAGCAGCACTCTTGGGATCCAATCGGCCACACACACTTTTGGAATTAGAAAATCCAGTGATCTTTCACCATTTGCCACTATTTTTCCAACATTTGCACAAGAGATTATTAAAGGCAAATATAAATAATTCTGCGATGGATAGGTAGCTGCAATAACAGAGTGGTAATTGTTCCAAAAGTCGTTCTGGTGTGTATGTAAAATAATGTAGTTTGTGTAAGAAACTTTGTCTTGACTATGGTTTATACTGTAAAATACTGTTGTAAATCGCAAATTGATTCCATTGTAGCAAGTGTGTTTCTGTAGTTATTGTTAGTATGTCACCGAATTAGCCAATTCTTTATTATTTTGTTTTTTTTTGTATTTGATTTTTGCCTTGTCGAGCATGCTTAACAATTTCTGGAATCTCTGATGTGGATTGTATTAACGATTTCAGCCAACTAAACAGAAACTGCCAGAAAACACTAAATTCAGCTCTACTAATTGAAATATCAGTTTGCCCTGAATATCTATGGTTTTTTTTAACGGAAGGAGCAGTTGAGTATATTTTCCTCCAACTTGAAAATGACAAATTCTAGATAAAACATTCATAAAGATACATGTCACTATAGAATCCAGTGATATATGTTGCGTCTCATTTATAGGCACGTGATATAAATTGCACTTACATAAAAACTGCAAAGTTTAACAAATTGTGTTCCAAACTATTAATTTACAGAAGGAGGTACTGTATCAAATAAATGCTTATGGGCCTGCTTTGTTTTGATCTATCTCTTATGCTTTCTCCCAAGTATCAAAAAATTGCACATCCATTTTTACGTAGTCTAAACATTTTATGAAATTCATATGCTGACAGAAATTAAGTGTATTGGAATTTAAAAAAAACTTATTTTGAGTGATCTATACTTTAAAAATTAACTGAATTTCTTAAAAGAAAACATTGATGAATTACTCTAAAAACGATTGTTTAATCATGTTTTTTTAATCTAAATTTAGCTGAGTTGGGCCAAAGAGCAGCCATACTATGTTTTTCAGAATCAAATTGACTGTACCATTAATGCTGAACTTGGGTAGTTAGACTCATTCTGGAATACAGGTAATCTGACTTTTATTCTCATGCATACAAAATGTTACATATATTTTAACCAGTTAAATTTGTTTTGCCAGATAGGCTTAAAAAAGTTAACCCTTTGCCCTAAATTATTTGTACAGTAATTGGAAAAGTCACAGTATTTGCATCACATTTGCATTCGGTGTCTACTGGGCTGAAGAAAATGCTGAAAGGAATTGTTCCTGCGAGTGCAGGAGTAGAATGAAACTCCAGGAGGTAGAAATTCATGATTTCTAGTCATTGTACCAGAAGCTGTCACAGATCTCTAAACCAGTGACATTGCCACAACTATATTATACGCCCAAGAAAAGAAAAAGTGCTCTTTTGCTTTGTTCTTCAAATCAATTTGACGTAATAAGCAGTCACCAAATAGTCTGAATTACAATTTGTTTCTTCCATTAAGAATAAAATCGAAACATGTCTTACTTTTCGGTGAATTTAAACAATTCGTATTACAAATTCCAATCTTTATTATGTGTGGTCCATGAGTATTTGAAAGTATCAATTTATCAGTTCAGGTTCCATATAAAATTGAGAAATAATATAACTTTAGGTTTTTAGGGCAAATTTAATTTATGCAGATAGCTTATAGAAGTTGCTGTATAAAATTTGAAGCATATCTTGATGGCTGCCCAGCACTGCACAACATTGCATGAACTATGTGTAAAATGAATTTCCTTATCCCAATGTTTTACATTTTTGTATTTGTTCCTGCAGGCACAACAGTATTGTATTTAATAGTTTTACCTTCACTTTTCTTTGTGTTCCTGAATACTAATTAGCGATGTGTCTTGGTTTATTGTTCAGCACATTACGTATTACACCATTTGTATGTTCTTTAAATTGTAAAGTTTCCTAGATTGAAAAAAATGCTCATTAAACTGTTACAACAAATGTACAATTGGCTTTGTTCCTTTATTTAAATATGAAATGTGTGACAAGCTTCTTGAGTAGATATTTCACTATTAGTTAAAGACTTGGAATTGTTTTAAAGATATGCATATCCAAGTGAATCAGCAGCTTGAGGGTGATAACTTGTGGGCCAAGTTTCTTGAACAGTTTAGTGTCTGCACAATTTTGTTGTGTGTTTATAATTTTTAAAGAAAAGATAAATCTGTAAATAACTGTTGCAAATGACTTAATTTCTTCTTCACACATAAGCTTGTAAAAACAGTGTGAACTTGGGTATTTTCTTTATTAGTTCACGTCATTTGAGCAGACCTGGGCGGGATTCTTCTCCCGCCCCGCCCCGACCGGGTGGGAGAATCGTCGGGGCACATCGCGCCACGGCGCCCCGACCCACGCACGCGATTCTCCCCCCCCCCCAAACCAGCGCCACGAGAATCGTGCCGGGCCGCTCAGAGAATCGCCGCAAATGGCGAGCAGCGATTCTCTGGGCCGAGCGGCTGTGCGTAAACGGCCTAGTCCCGCCGGTGCCGCCCACCTGGTTGCTGCCGGCAGGTACTCGTCGCAAAGGCTTGGGGGGCGGCCTGTGGGGGAGGGAAGGGTGGCTCCGTTCCCGGGGGGGCCTCCTGATGGGGTCTGGCCCGCGATCGGTGCTCACCGATCGGCGGGCCGGCCTCTTACCCCACTGGGCCTACGTCCTTAGCAGCCCCAGAACCCCGGCGCCATGTTGGTGAGGGGCCGGAGCGCTCCGCAAGGTTACCACGCATGCGTCGGTTGGCGTCGGCCCAACTGCGCATGCACGGGACTCAAGGCGCTGCGTCTTTTATGCGGCACCGGGTCTCTGATGCCATGCCGAGGCCCCGCCCCCATAAATCGCGCGACGCCCCTGCTAGCCCCACGGAGGGCGGAGAATAGGGGTCTGGGAACGGGCACCGACGCCGGAGTAAAATACTCCAGTTTTTACTCTGGCGTTGGCACTTCGACTCCCGTTGGGAGAATCCCGCCCTAGGACTTTGTAACCTAAGTAGATAATCATATTGAAAAAGAAACATTTGAAGGCAAAGCAAAAAGGAAAAAAATAAATACCGTGAGATCCGTTTTAGCTTAAAATTCAGTCTGAAAGTTGCTGCACAGAAAGTACTCACTGAGCTACTTTAATCATAGGTGGATTTGTATATAATGTTATCAGTGCAATCTCCACAATTAGTTCATATGAGGCAAAATCTTCTGTGGAGTCGCAATCACTATTGGATTGCCACTGTGCTCCTATTTTTTTACCCTAAGGTGAAGCTCTATATTTCTGGTCCAGCCTTGCAAACCAAACCCATAAATGTTCTGAATCCTTACTTGTCGTGCAGGTTGATCGAGGGAAGCCAAGCCTTTTACAGTGCTAGCTGCTATATTCTGGTAAGTAAAGAGTTAAAGCTTGCCAGAGTCACTTGAGCACCTACGGAGAGATTGGTGAAGTGTGTGTGGCAGGTATGTGGGTGAAGGGATAGGGGCATGTAGTAGATATTCAGGGCTGAAAGGTTTAATGTGTGAGACTAGAGAACTACCCCCTACATGATGTGAGAGTCACATGACTAAATCCAGACGTAGTAAAAAAAAGCTCATGGCTTGGACTAAAAGCAATTACTGTGGATGCTGGAATCTGAAACAAAAACAGAAAACACTGGGACAATCTCAGCAGGTCTAACAGCATCGGGAGCTAACGATTCGAGTCTGAATGACTCTTTGTCAAAGCTTTGAGTAATACCTATAGTCTTGAATTCATCCAGCTCTTGTTCAGACATACCTATGTCTCCACAGTTGTTCCTTAGCCAGTGACAACCAACATACAACAGGTGGCATGAAGTGGATGAGCAGGTAGGTTGGGTCAGATATTAGCGCTAGTCAGGGGTTCAGGAGGGTCTTGGGTTGGAAGGTTAGTTGGGTCGTTTGAGGGTTCAGTGGGGAGGCCAGGGTGGGGTAGTCTGATCGAGAAGGTACTTTGCAGGGTCAGGGTTGTTTGGAGGGTCAGGGGTAGTCGGAAAGTCAGGTGGGGGAGTCTGGGGGGTGCGTCAGAGATACAGTTAACCAGGAGTTAGAACTTTTAAAAAATCCTAACCTTTCCTGGGTAACTATTCTGGTTATCATCCAAAGTCTTTGACTCTTAATTCAATGTTTCGGAGGGTTCCACATGCAGGAAAGTTGCCCACTGGAAGCCCAAACTTCCTGGACAATTCATACATAGTCAATGCATCAGATTTCTAGGAGGCTACCAATGCATTTTGATGGGGAGAGGGGAGTTACAGATTACACCATCGGGAAATCGGACGTTTTAGGTGTTTTTTTGTTTTATCAATTACCAGCAAACAGTGTTTTATATTATCTTACATCAGTGATGGTAGCAGAAACAAAATAATTAAAACAATGCCTGGACTTTGTGGTCAATGGTGAAGTAATGGTACTCATCCTTTAGTATGCTGATGGCTGTCCACAGAGATTTTGCGCCTTACAAAACATCGACTTGCTGTTGTTGGGGTGTTTGATCCAGTGCTGTGATATTTATGGGGTGTGTGAGCAGGATTTGCAAGACTATACAACCAAACAAACTGAAGAATCTTCACTGAGACAGATGGGGAATTTTGGGTGTGTGCAGAAAATTACATTCAATAAAAGTAACATTGGATAAGGATCCTGGTATCATTTTCCTCCCTCTTTCGAGTTTCACCGGGATAGAGTTGAAGGCGAGCGGGGCACCCTCAAGCAGCTATGAGTAAGTAATTAAAATATTTGAATAGATCATTAAACACTATTTTAGCCATCATTTCAGCCTTTATCAGTCAGGGTACTTGTTTCCTGAACTGTCAACAACATGCCAGGATGATCAAGGCAAGTGCACAGCATAAAGAGGTTTGTCAGCGAAACTGACAAACTGAAACTGAAGAGCTCCAGCCATGGCCAGGTGAGACTGCTGTTCATAATACTTCTCTCAGTGCTTTCACTGCTTGATAGAGAATTGTCAACTTTTTGGAAGGCGCTTTATCCACTTAGCATGCCACTCATCATCAACTTGCCATCAGCCTTTACCAAGGCATCGGAGCAGTTTATGCAGCTGAACCTCACATCTCTCATGAGGGGTGAGAGGAGAAGCAACGCCAATAGCGCCAACTCCAGCATGCGCCACACCAGCAGCACCAGCTACATTCTCATTCGCTGTGTGCCCCTCCCAAGGCAATAGAGATTTTTAGATATTTAGAACAGTACAGCACAGAACAGGCCCTTCGGCCCTCGATGTTGTACCGAGCAATGATCACCCCACTCAAACCCACACCTTTAACCCAACAACCCCCCCATTAACCTTATTCTTTAGGACACTAAGGGCAATTTATCATGGCCAATCCACCTCACCCGCACATCTTTGGACTGTGGGAGGAAACCGGAGCACCCGGAGGAAACCCACGCACACACGGGGAGGAACGTGCAGACTCCACACAGACAGTGACCCAGCCGGGAATCGAACCTGGGGACCCTGGAGCTGTGAAGCATTTATGCTAACCACCATGCTACCGTAATGCCCAAGATGGACACCCAATATTCCAGCTGAAAGGAGATGAGACCCCCCCCCCCTCTTCCCCTGCCCCAGAACAGAATCTACAGACAGAGGATCATCTCTCAACATGTTAAGAGCATCAGTTCCACAGGAGGTTCAGGCTCTCATTGCTGACATCTAAAAGCTGCTGGAACAAGACCTACTCACAGGATGCCAGCCACCCAGTCGTCAGGTCACCATAGGGTTTGTGTGCTCTACTACTACAAGCAGATGAAGGAGGCAGGTGTGAATGGTTGTATGGCTTGGATGAGGAGCAGGGAAGAAAAATATTTGTGGAGGGGACATGCCTGGAGAGAGCAGATTGATTGCAGCCACAGGCTGTGTCCTGAGAACTGTTCAGGAGAATGCTGTGAATGTCCGAGTGTGAGGCTCGGAAACTGAAAGAGTTACCATATATCGTACTATATTTATCTTGTGAGGATCCTTCCTTTATTTCCCCTTTCCTTTGTTTTATCGTTATCATTTATGATCCATGAGTGATTAATGGACATGTATCTTTAAGTAAAGCAGCAGAGTGAATGTTACAGGAGACGAGCTTCAGACTTGTCGGCACCAGAGAGACAAATGGACTGGGACTTGGTTTGATTGATTGGCTAGGGGCCAATGAATTGGCCAGACAGGCCGTACTCTGCCTGGTAACAGGTGGTGATTGGATCATTTCCAAGTAGAATGCTTTTCAGAGTCCCTAGGAATTTCAGTTTAACTCCTGGATGCAGAAAGGCAAGGACCTGCTTTTCTTCGCCCTCTCCAGGAAAGCTGTGAGTCCTGTATCCATGAGGCTGCAGAGAACCTGGATGAATGAATCTACAGAAAAAACCATTACAGGCTGCAGGCAAAGACCAAGAATCTCTCTCACCAGATTGGCTGTGAATTCTGTATTTCTAAAACTATAAAGGCCTGAATGAAGCTGCAGTAAAAACCTTGAACTGAAAGGAAGGTTTGAAGAGGAGCAGGGTACTAGAAACACCCATCTGAAACAAGACTCTTTTCCTCTTTGCCTGCTTTTTAACCCTTTCTTCCTCTCTATGTTTGTCTGTCTTGTGTGTATGTATAGAGGGTAGGTGTAGGGCAAGTTAAAGCCAGGAATTAGTTAATAGTTAACCAGTTGAACATGCTGCACATTTCATTATAGTTCTCGCTATCATCATAGATGATAGAATTTACAGTGCAGAAGGAGGCCATTCAGCCCATTGAGTCTGCACCGGCCCTTACAAAGAGAACCCTCCTGAATCTCACGTTTCTATCCTTTCCCCATAACCTAGTAACCCCCCACTTAACATTTTTTGGACACTAAGGGCAATTTAACATGGCCAATCCACCTAACCGCCACATCTTTGGACTGTGAGTGGAAACCGGAGCACCCGGAGGAAACCCACGCAGGCACGGGGAGAAAATGCAGACTCCACACAGACAGTGAGCCAGCCGGGAATCGAACGTGGGACCCTGGAGCTGTGAAGCAACTGTGCTAACCACTATGCTACCTTGCTGTCCACCCAATAAACAGTAATTGTGTTTAAACTTACAAACCTGGTAACTGTAATTATTGGAGAGCTAAGGACCAAAGACTTTGGTTATTTTCCTAAGAATTATTGGTAAATTCACTTGCGTTGTGACTCCGGGCCAAGTGGGGCTGGAATTGACTGCACTACCTCAGTGCGCTGTAATAATTTAATATGATAGAATTCTTTATAAAGATGGACAGTGCGTTGTTGATTCTGAGACCAGGGTCTTGAATCTAAAGCAAACTGCGATGGTATGAGGTGCGAGTTGGAAATGATGGATTGGGGAACATTATTTAAAGGGATGACGGTGGACAGGCAAAGGCAAACATTCAAAGGATGAAATGCAAAAACAAAACAGGAAAGATGGCCAAACCATGGCTTAGAAGGAAAATTAGAGATGGCATTAGATCTAAGGAAGAGGCATACAAATTGGCCAGAAAAAAACAATAGACATGAGGATTGGGGACATTTAGAAGTCAGCAAAGGAGGGCAAAGGGTTTGATTAAGAAGAGCAAAATGGAGTACGAGAGGAAGCTTGCAGGGAACATAAAAACTGACTGTATAAGCTTCTTTAGGGTATGTGACGATAGAAGGATTTGTGAAGACAGGGCACTTATAATGATGAACAAAGAAGTAGCTGACCACTAAATACATACTTTGGTTCTGTATTCACAAAAAAGGATACAAATAATGTACCAGAAATGTTGGCAAACACCGGGTTTAGTGAGAGGGAGGAACTGAAGGAAATCAGTATTAGGGAAATGACTGGATTGAATGCCCAGAAGTTCCCTGAGCCTAATAATCTAAATCCCAGAGTATTGAAGGAAGGGACCCTAGAAATAGTGGCAGCATTGACGGTCACCTTCCAAGATTCTATAGACTCTGGAACAGTTCCTATGGATCGGAGGGTAGCTAATGTAGCCTCACTATTTTAAAAGGAAGGAAGAGGGAAAACAGGGAATTATAGACCAGTCAGCCTGAAGTCGGCAGTGGGGAAAATGCTAGAGTCCATTATAAAAGATTTAAGAGCAGAGCATTTGGAAAACAGTGTCAGGATCAGACGAGTCAGCAAGGATTTACAAAAAGGGGAATCATGCTGAACAAATCCACTGAAATTCTTGAAGATGTAACTAGTAGAATTGATGAAGGGAGGCCAGAGGTTGAGGTTTATTTCAAGGCTTCCGACAAGGTCCCACATAAGAGATTAGCGTATGGGGTAGTGTATTGAGATGAATAGAAAACTGGATGGCAGACAGGAAACAAAGTAAGAATAAATGGGTCTTTTTCCAAGTGGGAGGTGGTGTCAAGTGGGATACTGTAGGGATCAGTGATACTAAGGGAACTAAATGTAATGGACGGGATTCTGTGTTTCAAAGACTGAGGGCTGGATTCTCCAATTTTGAGGCTATGTCCGGAGCATGTGTCCCCAAAAAGTTGGCGCCGCCCCTGCACCGTGCTCCGCCTGGTGGGGGCTAGCAGTCGCCCCAGCTTTACCTGCAGATATGGACAGAGAATTGCCAGGATCGTGGCCGCGCAAGCGCATGGCAGCAACCTGCGGCGGTCGCGCTCTACAGCATGGCGCCGGCCGCACGTGGACTCTGCCTGCCAGATAGTGCCCCCTGTCACCCACTCGCCACCCCAGGACCACCCTCCACTAGTCCCCCCATCCCCCGCCAAAGCCCCCCCCCCCTCTCCCAGCCAGCGGAACGTCTCCCCCCCGACTGGTGACGCTGGACACAGTCCACAGCCGGCACGCAAGGTCCCTGAAAACTGAGAGCACACGAGCCCCACGTCATCGGGAAGTCAGCCCATCAGGGGCGGAGCATCAGGAGAGGCTTCATGTGACGGCCTGAGGCCATCCCAACAGCGTGTGCCGTACTCAGCGATGACGGCGTTTTTGAGGGAGCGGAGCATCCAACAAACGGCACCACTCACGATTTTGCCGGCGAAACGGATTCTCTTGCCAATCGGCAAATGCAATTTCGGTGTCAGCAATCAGAGAATCCAGCCCTAAGTGTTGATGCCGGGACAAAATTGATGGACATCTACAGCAGCAAATTTGGTGCCAGTCCCGGAGCAATTCCTGAACCCTTAATGGGCTAGCATTGGTGCCACGGGGAACATGAGCGATTCCAATGAAAAACGGTGTCTGATTCGCCAAGGTGAGAGTTGTCATTCGAGAGGCTGACAGGCTGCAGCCACTCCCCACGTACACTCATTCCTGGTTGCATTGGAGCGCACCCATCCCTTGATGGGTTGCCTGAGGCCAGAGGTTCCCTCAGGCAGGTGGCCTGGGGGGGCATCCATACGAGCCATGGGACTCGGTTCACAGTCGGCTGTCAGCGGTGTGCACAGCCACATGGCTGCCTTAGTCGTGGCAATGGTGCTGCGTGCCCGTCTTACCTGACCTAACAGCCACCCCCCACCACTCCCCATGGCCCTGACAGAAGTCTTTCAGCTAGTGGCACAACTGTCTGCACACGATAGCGATGTTGGACACTTTTCGCACCCCTCGCTCTCCCTCAACAGCCATGGTGCCTGCCTTCTTGAAAGTGAATCCGCGGAAAGCGACGGGTCCTGACGGAGACACTGGGCGAGCACCCAGAGCCTGCGCAGACCAGCTGGCGAGTGTATTTGCAGACATTTTCAACACCTCACTCCACCGCTCTGAGGTCCCAACCTCCTTCAAGAAGACCACCATAATACCAGTACCAAAGAAGAACAAGGTAGTCTGCCTCAATGACTACCGACCAGTGGCCCTGACGTCTGTTATCATAAAATGCTTTGAGCGGCTAGTCATGAGACAGATTAATGCCAGCCTCCCAGCCAGTCTCGATCCATTGCAGTTTGCCTATCGCCGCAACTGGTCCACAGCAGATGCCATCTCCCTGGCTCTACAAACAACATTCGAACACCTCGACAACAAGGATACCTATGTAAGACTGCTGTTCATAGACTACAGCTCGGCCTTCAACACCATTATCCCGACAAGACTTATAACCAAAGTTTCACTTATAACCAGAGTCCTTGACTTCCTCATCAACAGACTGCAATCTGTCAGGATCGGCAACAGCATCTCCTCCACAATAGTCCTCAATACGGGGCCCCGCAAGGATGTGTGCTCAGTCCTCTACTGTATTCCCTATACTCACACGACAGTGTGGCAAGATTTAACTCCAACTCAATCTATAAGTTTGTGGATGATACAACTGTGGTGGGTGGTATCTCAAACAATGACAAATCAGACTGCAGAAGGGAGATGAGTCACTTAGTTGCATGATGTACCAAAAACAACCTCTCTCTAAATATCGGAGAAACCAAGGAACTGATCATTGACTTCAGGAAGTGTAGCACGACACATACCCCCATCTGCATCAATGGCTCCGAAGTGGAGGTGCTTTACGTTCCTGGAGGTCACCATCACCAACAGTCTGTCCTGGTCCACTCATGTTGATGCAACAGTCAAGAAAGCCCAACAACGTCTCTACTTCTTACGGAAGCTAAATAAATTTGGCATGTCTGCATCGACCCTCACAAACTTCTACAGATGTGCCATAGAGAGCATCCTATCCGGCTGCATCACAGCCTGGTATGGCAACTGCTCGGCCCAAGATCGCACAAAACTGCAGTGTGGTGAGCTCAGCCCAACACATCACACAAGCTTGCCACCCGCACATTGATTCTGTCTATACCTCCCGCTGCCTCAGGAAGGCAGACAGCATTAGCCGAGACCCCTCCCACACTGATTTTGCCTTCTTCCAGACCTTTCCATCAGGCAGAAGATACAGAAGTCTGAAAACCCGCATATCCAGACATAGGAACAGCTTCTTCCCCACAGCTACTAGACTCCTCAACAACTTCCCCCTTGGACCGATCTGTTCCCTGTATGAAACACTATTCACGACATCCTATGCTGCTCTTGCTCATGTATTTGCTTTGTTTGGCCCCTTGTTCCACACTGTAACCAATCACTGTCGATGTACCATTTGTTAATGTGCTCTGTCAATTATTCTTTTTTGTCTACTGTGTATGTACTGTGTACTTTCCCTTGGCCGCAGATAAATACTTTTCACTGTACTTTGGTACATGTGACAATATATCAAATCAAAATCAAATTTCCTGAGAGACCAAAAATCTGTCTATTCTTTAATTAGGACACGGGGAGTCCATACCGAGGAAAATAAAGAAACATAATTTTATTTACACACAATATTTACACTGCCCAGTAGATCCCAACTGCTTTCCTGTTCTGGCCAGTACCTTAGTGACTGACCTTAGGCAGGATTCGTGGACTTCCACGATAGCAAAATTGGCAGCGAACCTGGACCAGTTCAGCGACTGTGGAGGGGCTAGCACCGGCGCCACATGGAACACAATCGATTCCAATGATAAACAGTGCGAGATTCGCTGGTCTATGATTGATATTCAGGAGGCTGACAAGCTGCAGCCACACGTACACAATCCCCATACACACCATCCCAGCCAAGAAGGCACTGGTTGTGCTGGAGCATGCCCATACAGCTGCTGGCTCGGCTGGGACCAGAGGGCACCTCGGGGGTGCTCTGAGGAGGACCCATATGACACCCGTGGCAATGGTGTCCGTGCCCGTCCACTCCGACCCTACAGCCCACCTCCTGGCTTCCCCCCGGCCCTGGCAGAAGCCCCCCCCCCGGTAGCGGCACATCTGTCTGCAAACTATGGCGATTATGGACATTTTCCGTTCCCGCCCCCCTCTCTCCGTCATCAACTACGACGCCGGTTTCACGATTTTTAAAAGTACAAGTGAACCTCGCTGGTGGGAATTCGGCCCATCGGAGGCAGAGAATCTCAGAGGCACCAGTGAATACAGGGTCGGGCTCACTATTGATACGCAAGCGGTGTTTACTGTATGTGCGTTCTGGAACACATTGACGCTGCTGTCGAGGCGTCGGAGAATTGCGATTTGGCGTGAAATCGGTGCCTCTGCGATTTCGGCGTTGGAACCAATTCTCTGCCAATCACATTCGGCATCGGCCAACATAAAATCCCACCCCCGGTTTCCCTGTTCAACTCTGGAGGAGGAACTCTGATTTACTCCACGGCAATGGTAAGCGCAGACAGTCCCAGGATCAATCCCTTACCCACAGCAGCAGAGGGGAAACTTCAGTTTCCTGAGCTCCTTGACACCATCCGGCTCCAATGCGCCAGGACACCACTTGGTCAATGTCGCCACCCGGAGGATTTCCTGATGTAGGGGTCAGAGCACCATGGGGGGGGGGGGGGGTGGAGGGCAAGGATTGAATCAAGCTTCCAACCTGCTAATTATGCATGCGAACAAGTATTTGCATTTTCCACCAGCGTGGGGTGGGTAACACACTACAGCCGGCAGCGGGGCAGTGGAGAATGACAATGGGTCTGTGGCCTGGCGCTAATGTGATTTTTCGCAACGCTCGATTCTCCGCCTGATCGGGATTCCTGATCGCAACGGCGGGGAATGGGAACGGGCAATGTGTCTGCAATGATCATTTTGATGTGTCATGGGAAATTTTGATAAATAGTTAGTCACCACCAAGAAATCATTTCTGTGGATGCTGAAGAGATCAGTTGCAGTTCTGACCCATTATGTGAGGTTTTCTGTGAAGACTGAATATGTAGGGCACGATCTACCCAAACGGGAATAGAGTCCCATAGCACGATTAGCCGGGTGCTTCCCGGCATCAAGAAACACCACGCTATCAAACAGCCATTCGGGTAGATCGGGGGCCCCAACAGGGATCGAGAGCTAGTACCTAGGGGCCTGCAATCCTCTGGGAGACCTCCATGAGTTCCATTCCGTCGGGCCTTATTTGTAGATCCAGCGCTGAACAGCGTCGCCCGTGGTCTCCAAGGCGAGGGGATTAGATCCCATGCCTTGGTAAGAATTGCCAGAGTGGGCGGGATCCACACGTGACATCTCGCAAGATCACATTAGAGCTCGCACAGCATGGTGAGCCAAGTAGATCCCGGAAGAGGGATCTCCCGACATCTACCGGCCATGCTGCTATTTGGACGCAATGCAGTCAGTGGATCTCGCCCGTGGGCTTGGCATATCACGCATTTCACCCATGGCTGTTTTGATGTCTTGATTCAACTCTGGCCAGCACACTTCCCTGAGTCAGCAACCTGGTTCAATCTGTCCCCATATGTTGATTAGGAGGTCAGATTTACGGTATTTTGGAATACGTACTTGCTTGCCCTTGAAGATAATACCTTGAATGATGCTGAGCTCATTTTTATTTGGCCAAAATGGTCTTAGAACCTCTGGAATTTCTTAGAAGGGCTCTGATAACCCACCAATCAGGGGGTAGGATTCTCCGTTTTAGAGGCAAAGTGTTGATGCTGTCGTAAATGCCGGAGTGTTTTACGGCGGCATCGGCGGGCCGCTAGGAGCAGTGATCTGGTGGCGCACAAGGGGCCAGCATGGGAAACGCGAGAAGCGCAGGGGAAACGGCCCCAGACTGGTGTTGGATACGTGGGTCGCGTCATTGATGTGGCACCTCGTCACTTAAGTTGCGCGAGCAGCGCTCACTGCCGACGCTCGCAAAATGGTTGTCGCCTGCCATGCTGCGTACCACGCCTACGGCCAGTGCCAGGTCCAGTGGCCCCCAAGGACGCAGGCCACGGCGGAGAGGACAGCCATCACAGAAGCCCTGCCACCGACACAGAGACCCAGGACACGTATGCTCACTGTTCCACCAATGCAAGCTGCCTCTGTGCTATGTGAAATGAAATGAAATGAAAATCGCTTATTGTCACAAGTAGGCTTTAATGAAGTTACTGTGAAAAGCCCCTAGTCGCCACATTCCGGTGCCTGTCCGGGGAGGCTGGTACAGGAATCGAACCGTGCTGCTGGCCTGCTTGGTCTGCTTTAAAAGCCTGCGATTTAGCGCAGTGAGCTAAACCAGCCCCTAAGCATGTCCGATGCTTGTGGGGTCGGGTAGGGGACTGAGTGCCACTGTGGTCGAGGGTGATGGAACGTTGAGCCCCGGTGGGTGTAATGTGCGCCCCCCCCCCGCCCCCGATGTCCACGACCCCCCTCCCCCCCCCCCCCCCCCCCGTGATTGGACCCAGGTTACCGACACACAGAGTACGGATAGACCAGACATTGGCACACGGACACCCAGGACATTGATACACTTAGGACGGACAGACCAGACACTGACACACAGACGGGGGCGACACAGGGACCATCGGGCAGTGTCGACGCAGGAGATCCGGACTCTGGCTCCGATGACGACATGGACTTTTCATCACTGCTGTCTCTCACACCCTCCACCATCGCAGAGACTCTCACTTTGGTTGGGCAATTTATCGATGAGGCTTCTGGGACACTCACTGGTGCGCACCACACAGCCGTCCCGGTACAGCAGGTGGAGGTAGGACAGACTGGCCCCAGCAACCAGCTGCCGCCCAGACGGGTTCCTGGAATTACCAGACCCACCCAGAGACCTGATGCAGTTAGACACCCAGAGACTAGACAACGGGATGACGGCCGGCTTCCAGCACCTGCAGACACAGCTGGAGGAGTCCATTCGCATGCTGGGAGCATGGCTGCCACCCAGGCCGACACCACACAGGTGCCGGCCGCGGAGGTAATGGGGGCAACGGTGTCGGCCATGCTTCAGGTTATGCAAGGCATGGGGCTTCATGTGCACGTGTCATCCTTGGCCCAGGACTAGGCTGCCCTCTCACAGGCAGACATGTGCCAGAGCCAGCTGGAGATTTAAGTGGTGCTCCGCAGTCTGGCCGCGTCTCAAGCCATCGCTGAGAGCATCGGTGAGAGTGCCCAGATGATGGTTCAGTCTCAGCAGGCCATCGCTGAGAGCATCAGCGGCATTGCCCAGGTGATGGCCTAGTCTCAGCAGGCCATCGCTGAGAGCATCGGCAGCATTGCCCAGGTGCTGGATGGCGTCGCACAGGCCCAGAGGGAGGTGGCGCCGTCCCAGACAGGAATCACCACTCCCTGAGCTCCATCGCTGCTAACGTTCATACCGTGGTCAATACTATAGCGGGCCTCCAGGGTGGTGCCTCGGAGTTTGCCTCCGCTCGCACCTCCATCCCATGGAGAGGCCCGGGGGCTACCAGGCACCCCGAGGGAGGTTGAGGTGCTGGCTCCCGTGCCGGTAACTCCTGCAGGGGAGGTCCCGGAACACCACGGCACCTCGAACTCCCCCGTTCCGTCCCTGGTGCATCTGATGGACAGCGGGCAGAACAGAAGTGTTACATTTTGTTCCCTCATCCAAATCATTAATATATATTGTGAATAGCTGGGGTCCCAGTACCGATCCCTGTGGTACCCCACTGGTTACTGCCTGCCAATTTGAAAAGGACCCATTAATCCCTACTCTTTGTTTCCTCTCTGCCAACCAGTTCCCCAATCCCATGCGCTTTAATTTTGCACAATAATCTCTTATGCGGGACTTTGTCAAATGCCTTCTGAAAGTCCAAATATACCACATCAACTGGCTCCCCCATGTTGACTGTACTGGTTACCTCTTCAAAGAACTGCAGCAGTTTTGTCAAGCATGATTTTCCCTTCATAAATCCATGCTGACTCTGACTGATCCTGCCACTGCTTTCTAAATGTTCCGCTACAAAATCCTTGATAATGGATTCAAGCATTTTCCCCACAACCGATGTTAGGCTTCCTGGTTTATAATTCGTTGCTTTCTCTCTACCTCCCTTTTTGAATATCGGAGTGATGTGTGCTACCTTCCAATCTGCAGGGACAGTTCCAGTCTATAGAATCCCGGAAGGTGACCACCAATGCATCCACTATTTCCTGAGCCACCTCCTTAAGCACTCTGGGATGCAGATTCTCAGCCCCTGGGGATTTATCCGCCTTCAATCCCATCAGTTTTCCCAGCACCATTTCTCTACTAATGTTGATCTCCCTCAGTTCTTCCCTCTCACTAAACCTTTCATTCTCCAACATTTCTGGGATCTGATTTGTGTCCTCATTTGTGAAGACAGAGCCAAAGTATGTATTTAATTGCTCAGCCATTGCTTTGTCCCTTATTCTGCATTCCCTGTTTCTGCCTGTAGTGGGTCTACATTTCTCTTTACCAATCTTTCTCCTCACGTATCTGTAGAAACTCTTAGTGTCAGTCTTCGTGTTCCCTGCAAGCTTCCTTTCGTACTGTATTTTCGGCTTCTTAATCATTCCCTTCGTCCTTATTTGCTGAATTGTCTATCCACTGTCATCCCTTTAAGTAACTCTCCCCAATCTATCAAGGCCAACTCATGCCTCATATCCTCATAGTTCCCTTTATTAAGGTTCAGCACCCTAGTCTCCGAATCAACTACTTCACTCTCCATCTTGATAAAAAATTCTCTCATGTTATGGTCGCTCTTCCCCAAGGGGTCACGCACAGCCAGATTGGCAATGATTCCCTTCTTATTACACAATACCCAGTCTAAGATGGCCTTGTCTCTAGTTGGTTCCTCCACATATTGGTCAAGAAAACCATCCCATAACCATCTCCAGGAATTCCTCCTCTACTGCATTGTGGCTAATTTTATTTGCCCAATCTATGTGAAGATTAAAATCATGATCACCGATATTCCCTTATTACATGAATCACTAATTTCTTGTTTAATGCCAGTCCCAACCTCACCAGTGCAGTTTGGGGGTCTATGTATGACACCCACTAATGTTTCTTGTCCCTTGGTATTTCTCAACTCTATCCATACAGATTCCACATTGCCCGAGACAATATCCTTTCTCACTATTGTGTTGATTTCCTCTTTAACCAGCAGTACCACACCACCACCTTTTCTTTTATGCCTGTCCTTCCTAAATACTGAGAACCCTGGGACATTCAGTTCCCATCCCTGTTCACCCTGCAGCCATGTCTCCATAATCCCAATTATATCGTATGCATTTATATCTATCTGCGCGATTAGTTAATCCACTTTCTTGCTAATGCTCCATGCCTTAAGGCACAAAGCCTTTAAGTTTGTCTTTTTCACAATGCTTGTTTCGCTCCCAATATTTTTCACCACTGTCCTGTTTGAATTTTGTCCTTAGTTTCTCCAAGGACACTTTTCTCATTCACTTTTCTACCTTTTGCTTTTGTCCTTGCTCCCTCTTTCTCTGACTCTTTGCGTAGATTCCCACCCTCTAGCATTTTAGTTTAAACCCTTCCCGACCGCTCTGGAAATAGCAGTATCCGTATCCTGTGTCTCACGCTCGTCATGGTCCACCTTCTCCTCCTCCTGTGCCTGTCGGGCGGGCGCCCCTCCAGCCTGAGCAGTTGCCAACTGGCCCTCTGCAGCCCGTCGCACTGCTGCAGCCTCCGTTGCCTCTCTGAGTTGCCTGCGCTGACGCTGCCACAGGGTTGTATGCAGGGCAGCGGCCCCCGCCACGGCGGCCAACATCGCTGGCTGGTGGCCAAACATTATGATCTGCAGATGGTTCGGTGGGTGGGGGGAGACAACAGGCTTAACCATGGTGCATGACCCTCTCCACAACCAGGTTCCATGGGCTACATGGCCGTCCTGGTTGGCGGTTTGCGCCCCAGCCACGCATGCCCCCCACACCTGCCCACACCCTCGGTGCCCCGACTCCTGTTGCCCATCCCTCCTGCTAGCACCACCGTTGAATGGCACTGCCCGCACTGGAGGCTGTCGAGAGTGCGTCCCTGGACCTATTCGCCGGTGGGTGCTGCCAGCTGGGAGGATTGCCCCCCCAGGGGGTCCGGTATACATCCGCACTGCCGGGAGGCCTGCGCTCAGCAAGCGCCCGGGGTCGGTGCCCATCAACCTTGCTGACGTAATGGCGTCCATGGCTTTGGCACCGCCCTGCCATGGTGGGCCTTTCCCGGCTGGCGGGGCTGTCCTACCCACATCCCACCCCGAACCTGGAGGGCCTCCCCCTCCTCGCCCCCGCGACCCCCAACCACGGCCCGTCCCGCCAGCCTACAGTGCCCCCCCACACCGACCCCTACCTCCTGCTGCCATATCGTCAGCCAGTATGACTGTCAATCAAACTTGACAATCTACTTGTCAACCTAAGAAAATATCTGCAGTTTTAGATGAGTTGAGTAAACGACCCTAGTACCGGATGTGACCATGGGACATCTAGCTTCTAGCGTACGTCACAGTCATAGCCTTGTGCTTTGATGAGAAATTGCTGTAATGGGGATGGAGCATTAGTTGAAGATTTATGCGCAATCATCTTCAGTAGTTTGTGATCAGTTTCTACAAGAAACATTTTTCCAAACGATTGGAAAGATTTTATTCCAAACACCAAGGTAGATGCTTCCCGTTCAATATTCAAATAGTTGGCTTGAATAGTGTTTTGGAGGCAAAAACAAGTTTCCCTTCTTTGTAGAATACGTACTCCAAAGTCTTTTTGTGACATATCAACCTGAATGTAGTTTCCTTGCTGGGCCCTCAAATTCAGGTTTGATGGTCCTTGGGTCAATGACTTCCTTGAGTCAATTGAATATGTGTTGATGATCCTCCTTCCAGAAGTTCGCAATGACTCAAAACGTTCGGTGCAAAATTCAGTATGTATGGTGAAAGAAAATTAAATAAACCTAAGCAATGTTGAAGATCATTTTTATCTTACAGGCTAGGCAATGTGCTAATGTCCTCCAGCTTGCTAGGATCAGGACAGATGCCAGTGTCTAAATATACTGACCCGAAAATGTTGCTCTGCTGTATGTCAGTGCTGCATTTTTGGCTATTGAACACAAGTCCCTCTCGACATGCTCTCCCATTAGGAGGTGAACTTTTCACTATGTTCTTGTTTTGTTTGTCGATGTTCTTTTTTAAAAATAATTTTTATTGAGATTTTCACAAAATATCAAAAACAGAAAATAACAACAAGAAAACAGTATTAACAACAAAAAAAGAGAAAAATCACAGTAACCCCCAAAACCAACCCCCCCCCCCCCCACCAGCAACTACAAAAAGAAGAAATAGGTAAACACCCGGCATATTCAACAAACACATGTACACATTCCCCCCCCCCCCCCCCTCCGGGTTGCTGCTGCTGCCGGCCTATTTTCCTACCGTTCTGCCAGGAAGTCAAGGAAAGGCTGCCACCGCCTAAAAAACCCCTGTACCGATCCCCTCAGGGCAAATTTCACCTTCTCCAATTTGATGAACCCCGCCATATCATTGATCCAGGCCTCCACGCTTGGGGGCCTCGCATCCTTCCATTGGAGCAAGATCCTCCGCCGGGCTACTAGGGACGCAAAGGCCAGAACACCGGCCTCTTTCGCCTCCTGCACTCCCGGCTCCACTGCAACCCCAAAAATTGCGAGTCCCCAGCCTGGCTTGACACTGGATCCTACCACCCTCGACACCATCCTTGCTACCCCTTTCCAAAATTCCCCCAGCGCTGGGCATGCCCAGAACATATGGGCATGGTTCGCTGGGCTCCCTGAGCACCTAGCACACCTGTCTTCGCCCCCAAAAAACCTACTCATCCTCGTCCCGGTCATGTGGGCCCTATGTAGCACCTTGAACTGTATAAAGGCTAAGCCTCGCACAGGAAGAGGAGGAATTCACTCTTTCCAGGGCATCCGCCCACGTCCCCTCCTCAATCTCCTCACCCAGCTCCTCTTCCCATTTACCCTGCAGGTCCTCCACCGAGGCCTCATCTACCTCCTGCATTACCCGGTATATGTCCGAAATCCTCCCTCCTCCAACCCACACCCCGAGAGCACCCTGTCCCGTACCCCACGTGGGGGCAGCAGAGGGAACCCCTCCACCTGCCGCCTGGCAAAAGCCCTAACCTGCATGTACCTAAACATGTTCCCCGGGGGGAGCCCAAACTTCCCCTCTAACTCACCCAGGCTCGCAAACCTCCCATCCAGAAACAGGTCCCTCAACCTCCTAATACCTACCCTGTGCCAGCCCAGAAACCCGCCATCGATGCTCCCTGGAACAAACCGGTGGTTCCCCCGTATCGGGGACTCCATCGAGCCCCCCACCTCCCCCCTATGCCGTCTTCATTGCCCCCAGATTTTGAGGGTAGCCGCCACCACCGGGCTCGTGGTATACCTCGTTGGAGGGAGCGGCAACGGCGCCGTTACCAGTGCCTCCAGGCTCGTGTCCACACAGGACGCCATCTCCATCCTCTTCCATGCTGCCTCTTCCCCGTTCATTACCCACTTACGCACCATCGCTGTGTTGGCAGCCCAATAGTACCCACTGAGCTTGGGCAATGCCAACCCCCCCTATCCCTGCCCCGCTCCAAAAACACCCTTCTCACCCTCGGAGTCCCATGCATCCATACAAATCCCGTAATACTCCTGTTGACCCTCCTAAAAAAGGCCTTCAGGATAAGGATGGGGAGGCACTGGAACAGGAACAAAAACCTCGGGAGCACCGTCACCTTGACTGACTGCACCCTGCCCGCCAGCGACAGCGGCAACATGTCCCATTAAACTCCTCCTCCATTTGCTCCAACAGCCTAGTTAGGTTAAGTTTGTGTAGCCTCCCCCCCCCCCCCCTCCCCCCACCCCAGCTCCTAGCCAATTGGACTCCCAGGTACCTAAAGCTACTCCCTGCCCTTTTCAGTGGGAGCCTACCAACCCCCTCCTCCTGATCCCCCGGGTGCACGACGGACAGCTCACACTTACCCAGGTTGAGCTTGTACCCTGAAAAGCCCCCAAATTCCCTAAGAATCTTCATCACCTCCAGCATTCCCCCCACTGAGTCCGCCACATATAGCAACAAGTCATCTGCGTAAAGTGACACTCGGTGCTCCTCCCCACCCCGCACCAGACCCCTCCAATTCCTCGACTCCCTCAATGCCATGGCCAGAGGCTCAATTGCCAACGCAAAGAGCAAGGGGGACAGGGGACACCCCTGTCTCGTCCCCCGGTACAACCGAAAGTACTCCGATCTCCTCCTATTCGTGGCTACACTCGCCATCGGGGCCTCATATAACAGCCTCACCCAACTGACAAACCCCTCCCCGAACCCAAACCTTTCCAGCATCTCCCACAAGTACCCCCACTCAACCCTATCAAAGGCCTTATCCGCGTCTAATGCTACCACTATCTCCGCCTCCCCTTCTACCACCGGCATCAGTATAACATTCAGAGGCCTACGTATATTGGTGTTCAGCTGCCTTCCCTTCACAAACCCGGTCTGGTCCTCATGAATGACCCCCGGCACACAGTCCTCTATCCTTGTGGCCAAGATCTTCGCCAACAGCTTGGCATCTGTGGTGAATGTGATTCACACGGGATTATAATCTGTATATATATGTGTCTATATTGTAAGTGCAGTTGCACCACCAGGGGGAGTAGCTCTGGGAATACTCGAGAGTTGTACTGGGCTTCTCCCTTGGCTCCGCCCAGGACTCCTCCCCCGGGAGCTGCTGTATTAAGATCAGTGCCACAGGGTCAGCCGGCCAGTTCACCTAAAGTTCAACGGCTAACAGGCTGGCTCTGTTGTAAGTATATTAAAACCGCTATTCTAATCCTACAAGCACGTGTCCGCAGAATTGTTGGTTCCAACAATTTAATATACTTAGGAAAGAGTCGAAGAAAATCATGGAAGCAGCCCTCAAGCCCGGACGCCTAGAACTCGGCCCACAGGATGCAGAGGCTAAGGAATTTTTTTCCCACTGGCTGAGATGTTTTAAAGCCTACCTGACAGAAGCCAGCACCGCCGGAACAGCGGAGGAACAAAAACTCAGCCTACTGCACGGGAGGGTAAGCCACAGAATCTCCACACAACTAAATCCGGCCGGTTCTTACACCGTAGCGCTGGCAATATTGGACAAAATGTACGTTAGGCCCATTAAAGAGGTTTATGCACGCCACATGTTTACGACTTGCCGTCAGCGGCCTACAGAAACGCTTGCCGAGTTTGTAAGGGAACTGAACAATCTTTCCAATGACTGTAATTATCAAGCCGTTACCGCGGCTGAACATAGGGAGCTTGCTGTGCGGGACGTTTTCGTAGCGGGCCTTAGATCTAACTATGTGCGCCAAAGACTGCTAGAAAAGGGGCCCCAGGACTTAGACACTACTGTGGAGGCTGCTACCACAATGGAAGTCTCCTTCCGCAGCCTCACCTCGTTTCCCGCGGACCCCGCAACCTCATCGTGGACCCCCGACCAACAACCCCCCCAAGCCTGTGCCGCACGGCCCCCCAGCTACCGCGCTGCCAAAGCCAGTTACTCTGCTGCCCCAGCCTGCCATTTCTGCGGCGCACTGCCCAGCCCGATCCGCAACCTGCAGCAGCTGCGGGAAGAAAGGCCACTATGCCAGAGTGTACCTCGCGAAAAGGGCCCCAGTTTTTAACTCCCCAGCAGAGAGAACAAATCGCTCCCAACACCAGCGGGCCCACGGGGCCCGAAACCTGCGGCCTACGCCCCGACTCCGCCCCCTCCCGCCACGTGTGATCCATGGGGGCCGCCATCTTGGCAAACCCCCACCATGCGGCCGGACACGTGCGACTCATGGGGGCTGCCATCTTCCGCGCCGCTCACAACGTGCGATCCACGGACCCCATCTGCATCGGCATGCTCAGAAAGCTCATCTGAAGAATACGACTTCCCCGGGAACTCGCCACGCGGCCCGCAACTCAACGCGGTCACCCTAGATCAATCCCGCCCCAAGCACCTACGAAGTTCGATGGCGGAGGTCCAGATCAACAGGTACAGCACGCCATGCCTCTTTGACTCCGGGAGCACCGAGAGCTTTATACATCCAGAGCTGGTAAAACGCTGTTCGCTTTCTATTTTTCTGGTGAGCCAAACTATCGCCCTCGCTTCGGGCTCCCACTCAGTCCAAATCCAAAGACGCACTGTCGCTACGCTCACAATTCAAGGTGCTAGCTATTCTAAATTCAAACTTTATGTCCTGCCCGACCTCTGCGCGCCACTCTTATTAGGCCTGGATTTCCAGTGCAACCTCAAGAGCCTCACCCTCAGCTTCGGCGAGCCCCTGCCCCCACTTACTATCTGCAGCCTAGCCACGCTGCGCATCTCCCCCCCTCCTCTCTTCGCCAATCTCACTCTAGATTGCAAGCCAGTAGCTACTCACAGCAGGCGATACAGCCTACAGGATAGGGTTTTTTTTCGATCGGAGGTCCGACGGCTGCTCAGTGAGGGGATCATAGAGGCCAGTAATAGTCCCTGGAGAGCTCAGGTGGTGGTCGTCAAGACCGGGGAAGAATTTTGCATGGTCGTCGACTATAGCCAGACCATAAATCGCTTTAGGCTCCTAGACGCCTATCCCCTGCCCAGAATTGCAGACATGGTTAATCAGATCGCCCAATATCGGCTATTTTCCACGGTGGATCTGAAGTCTGCATACCACCAGCTCCCAATCCGCCCGGAGGATCGCCACTACACGGCATTCGAGGCCGATGGCCGTCTCTTCCATTTCCTCCGGGTTCCTTTCAGCGTCACTAACGGGGTTTCGGTGTTCCAACGAGCAATGGACCGAATGGTAGACCAGTATGGGCTGCGGGCCACGTTTCCGTATCTGGACAATGTTACCATCTGCGGCTATGACCATGACGCCAACCTCCACCGTTTTCTCCAAACGGCACAGAAATTAAATCTCACTTATAACAAGGAGAAATACGTTTTCCGCACAAACAGACTGGCCATCCTCGGCTACGTCGTGGAGAACGGAGTCCTGGGCCCAGACCCGGACCGCATGCGCCCCCTCTTAGAACTCCCCCTCCCTCATTGCCCCAAGGCCCTCAAACGGTGCTTGGGGTTCTTTTCATACTACGCCCAGTGGGTCCCTCAATATGCGGACAAAGCTCGCCCACTCTTTAAGGCCACACGATTTCCCCTGTCTGCTGAGGCACGCCAGGCCTTCAGCTGCATCAAGGAGGACATCGCCAAAGCAGCCATGCGGGCGGTGGATGAATCCACTCCCTTTCAGGTTGAGAGCGACACCTCAGAGGTAGCTCTGGCAGCCACTTTAAATCAGGCAGGGAGGCCCGTTGTATTTTTCTCCCGTACCCTATCCGCTTCAGAACTCCGACACTCCTCAGTCGAGAAGGAAGCACAAGCCATCATGGAGGATGTTCATCAATGGAGGCACTACCTCGCAGGTAGGAGGTTCACCCTCATCACCGACCAACAATCGGTTGCCTTTATGTTTGACAACTCGCAAAGGGGCAAAATAAAAAATGATAAAATCCTTCGGTGGAGGATCGAACTCTCCACCTATAGTTACGATATTAAATATCGACCGGGGAAGCTCAACGAGTCCTCGGATGCCCTATCCCGCGGGACATGCGCCAGCGTGCAGATCAGCCGTCTGAAAGCCATCCACGTTGATCTCTGCCATCCAGGCGTCACCCGGCTCGCCCACTACATCAGAGCCCGAAACCTGCCTTTCTCCAACGAGGAGGTAAAAGCGGTCACCAGGGACTGCCCGATCTGTGCAGAGTGCAAACCGCACTTCTATAGACCAGACAGGGCCCGCCTGGTCAAGGCTTCTAAGCCCTTTGAACGCCTTGCGATCGATTTCAAAGGGCCACTCCCCTCCACTAACAAGAACATTTATTTCCTCAACATCATCGACGAGTTCTCCCGATTCCCTTTTGCCATTCCATGCCCTGATATGACCTCCCACACAGTCATTAGCATCCACATTTAACAGCGAGATCGGCCTATACGATTCACACTGCAGGGGGTCCTTGTCCCGTTTAAGGATCAAGGAAATCAGCGCCCTTAACATAGTCGGGGGCAAAGCCCCCCCCCTCCCTTGCCTCGTTAAAGGTTCTAACCAACAGGGGGCCCAGCAGGTCTGCGTACATTTTATAAAATTCGACCGGGAACCCATCCGGCCCTGGCGCCTTCCCCGACTGCATGCTGCTTTTCCCAGTAACCAGTTCCTCCAGCTCAATCGGTGCCCCCAGCCCCTCCACCTGCCCCTCCTCCACCTTTGGAAATCTTAGCCTGTCCAAAAAGCACGTCAAACGACACCCTTTTTCCCACCAGGATCGCCACCCCCCCCCCCCCCCCCCCCCCCCCCCGATTTTTTGCATCCAGCCCCGAATGAAACACGTGGCCTACCCATCCCTTCCTGAGTCTAACCTGATCCGCCACCTTCAGGTGCGTCTCCTGGAACATAGCCACGTCCGCCTTCAGCCCCTTCAGATGCGTAAACACCCGAGCCCGTTTGACCGGCCCATTCAGCCCCCCTCACATTCCAAGTTATCAGCCGATCAGAGGGCTCCCTGCCCCCCTCCCCAGCCGACTAGCCATAACCCATCCCCTGCCCGCCCCAGGCCAGCGCCCCCCGCTCGGCCCGTTCCCCACGGCGGCAAACCCCAACCCCGGCCCCCCCTGCATGCTCCAGCTCCTTCCTGGCCATTTCAGCAGCAACCCGGTACCCCGCCCCATTCCTTCCCCCCCCCTCCCCCCCCCCCCCCCCCCCCCCAGGCTAGGACCCGTCCTAGCCACGTGACTCCCTCCATAGCACTCCCGTGAGCCAGCTAACTTCTGCTGACCCCGGCAGCTCCCGCCACACCTCCGACCCCTCCCAATGTGGGGCTACTTCTCCTCCCCCATACCCTTCAGCAGACCCTCCTCTTCCCCCTCCCTCTCTCGCGTGGGAAAAAAGCCCGCGCTTCTCAGCTCCGACCCCGCCCCCATCTACCCTCAGCACGGGAAACAAAAGAAAAGCCCGTGCTTTCCCCCTGCCCGACCCCGCCTCCTCGAGGGTAGCCCCCCTTGTCGGCCCCCACCACCAGCTCTCCACACTCCAAGTCTACCCCCCAACTCGCGCCCATCCACCGAACCCACACAAAAAAGACACGCCCCACCCGCCCTAGAAACAACACACAACCAGCATAAAACAGCATGAAACAGAGAACCCCCCCCCCCCCACCAAAAGTTAACACAGTTATTTACAAACCCCCGACCCTCAGTTAGAGTCCAAATTCTCGGCCCGCACAAAGGCCCACGCCTCCTCTGGGGACTCAAAGTAAAAGTGCCGGTCCTTGTAGGTGACCCACAGACGCGCCGGCTGTAACATGCCAAACTCCACACTCTTTCTGTGGAGCACCGCCTTCGTCCGGTTATACCCGGCCCTCCGCTTAGCCACCTCCGCACTCCAGTCCTGGTAGATCCGCACTACCGTGTTCTCCCACTTGCTGCTCCGCTCCTTCTTGGCCCATCTAAGCACGCACTCTCGGTCAGCGAACCGGTGGAACCGCACCAGCACCGCCCGTGGCGGCTAGTTCGGCTTGGGCCTCCTGGCCAGTATTCTGTGGGCCCCCTCCAGCTCCAGGGGCCCTTGGAAAGGACCCAGCTCCCATCAGCGAGTTCAGCAAAACGACCACATAGGCCCCCAGGTCTGACCCCTCCAGCCCCTCCATGAGTCCCAGGATCCGCAAATTTTTCCGCCTCGACCGCTCCTGCCACTTCTTATGGAACGCCTCATGCATCTCCACCTTTACCCCTTGGGCCACGGCCTCATCCTCTCTTTCAGAGGCTTGTTGTCGGAGCTCCCGGATCTCCACCCCCTGGGCTGTCTGCGTCGCCAGGAGCTTGTCCGTATTCGCCTTCAGAGAATCTAGCAGCTCCACTTTTAGCTCCCGAAAACAGCGCTGGATAGTCTCCTACTGCTCCTGCGCCCACTGCCTCCATTCCTCGAGGCCTCCGCCGGCCGCCATCTTGTTTCTCTTCCCCCGCTTTTTCTTGGGTGCTGCCACCGCTATTTTGCTGGCCCCACTCCTGGTCCAGACAATAGAACACTGGGGATCAGCTGCTGACACCTTCCCACGTCGGGAACCGTCGATCAAGTACCGCTGGGGCCCTTAAAAGAGCCCAAAAGACCGTTCTTGGCGGGAGCTGCCGAACGTGCGGCTTAGCTCCGCATAGCCACAACCGGAAGTCGTATCTGTTTGTCGATGTTATCGGCTATGCAAATACATCCTGGAATTTCACACATGATATGCCCCATGTGCTTGTAAGATTTTAGGCTTTCAAAGTGTAAAATCCTTATGAATAAGATCTCGAAGATTCTGAATTCTTAATTTCTATCACTAGAGTCCTCAGTTGTGCTTGACCTAACAAGATACGAATAACGTTTTTTCCCCCAATTAAGAGGCAATTTAGCGTGACCAATTCACCGAACCTGCACATCTTTGGGTTGTGGGGGTGAGACCCACGCAGACACAAGGAAAAAGTGCAAACGTCACATGGAAGTGACCCGGGGCCGGGATTGAACCCGAGTACTCAGTGCCGTAAGGCAGCAGTGCTAACTAGTATTTATGAACCATGTTGAATTTATTGAGCAAGATAGTACATGTACTTAGCTAAAAACAGTGAAGACCTCATGGAAGATTCTCATCCCTCGAGTTCCTACGGTTTCTCGAAAGTTGCCAAGCACAGGTAATATCTTCCCCTTTTTTAGTATCTGAGGTGATGTTGAACTGTGTCTTAGAAGAGTTATACCACAGAAGCCATGGTGTCACTGTACCAAGAAATATTCCAATTTTCCAACTTTTATTCCCACTTCCCCTTGCTCCAGAATCTTATTTGGAAATAGTTCAAATTCACGTCTTCCTTAGGCTTCACACCTTAGGGTGTGAATCATCTGTCAACATCCCACCTCTATAACTGCCCCAGCCAGTGGCGGGATTCTTTGACCCACCAGCCGGCCAATGGATTTCCCATTTTGGGCAGCCCCATACCGTTGGGAAATCCCCGGGCGTGGGTGTTTTACCGGCGCAACGGAGAATCCCAACAGCGTAGAATCAAGCCCAAGCTTTCCCTGTCTTCCAGAGTTACATTCCATTGCAAAGAAATTTCCTTCGGCGCAGTGGCAATGTTAATGACACTTCCTACCATAATGCCAAAACAGAAAGAAATGTTTTCCCCGATACAGATGTTCAGCCCTGCAAATATAGTTAGTCAATTAAATCAATGCATCGGATTTGTTTAAAGATAAAGTTATCCTAAGTTAAGCTACCTTATAGCCATTGCTTCAAAGCTAATAGGAGTCTTAATTGTCCACAATCGAGACAACATGCTGAACCTAGACAATGTAAAAACATTAATCCATTCAGTGCAGTTTCTCACTAACAACAGCTGCCATCCTGTAAAGTATCCCAAACGGAACTATTTGAAAAGTGGTTAAAAATAAAATCCACATATGTTACGCCAGACCAGCAATGAACCTAAAAATGAGAAGTATTATCAAAATCTTACATGTTGTTGGAAAAGACCATGGCTTGTGAAAAATCTGAATGATAATCATTCGAAATAGTGGGCTGGATTCTCTGTTTCAGGGATTATGTCCCCATGCCTTTGTGAAAACTGTGGTCTTTTACGCCAGAAAAACTGACGTCAAAAGACCACAGATTCACAGCTTTGCAGGGGGCTAGCAGGCAGCTGTCATGGAGCTCGCAGCTCTAACTGCTGGTACGGCCCCCTGCACTTCCAAGTTAGAGTCCGCGCATGCGCAAGGCGGCGGCCTTAAGCGGCTGTGCCGTGCTCCATGACGGACTCAGATTGTGGAAATAGTGCTCCTAATCAGCCGCGCGCCCGACCCGGACCGCCCACACAGTAATAAAAGCCCAGTCCCGAATGAGGCCCTCCCTGCCATTCGATCGGCCCACACCTGACTGTGGCGGCCACGGACTGAGTCCACAGCCGCTTCGCAAGTATCCCGAACAGCAGGGCCAGATTAGAGCCATACCATCAGGAATTCGGTTAGTCGCGGGCGGAGAATAGTGGGGCTGGCCTCTGGCAATGGCCTCGGGTGGTGGATACTTAGTACGCCGCTTTTCAGGTGGCGGTGAATTGCTGAACTGGTGCCGGCCCCGATTTCATGCGGGAAACTGGATTCTCCGCCCCGTCACCGAACGGATATCGCCGTCGGGGTGCGGAGAATCCAGCCCAGTATCTCCCGAATGGAGTGTGGAATGTTGTTAGGTCCTGAGAAGTGTCTTCCAAATGTACAGACCAGTATTCATTTTTAACGTGACGTTTGGAGACAAATTTGGCGTTTGCAAATTGGTGTTTAGTTCCTCAAGTATATGAATTTTGTGATAGCATTATTTCAGTGCTGTATTCAGATGCCTTGGGTCTAAACAAACTCATATGGAACCATACTTTTTGAGAATGCATGTGTTGGAGCTGCACCAATCAGTGTGGGGGTTCTGGATTTTACAAGTAATGACATCTCCTTCCATCTTACCTCGTTCTACTTTCCGCTTACTCTGGATATTGATGCTACACTTACAAAGGGAATAGCATCTGCACATACATGCAATATTGCATCACCTTTGAAACTTCCAATCCTGTCAAACCTATCCTGGTGTAACAATATTAGGTCAGCTGTGGAGATTTAATGATTATCCTTGTGGTTTGTTGCCTTGGCCATTGTCTTGTCAAGGCTATTAATGGTAACTGTAATGAATGATGAGGATGACCAGAGCATAAACACACATGATTTCAACTATATTGTATGGTATATATTTGGTGCAGTAAGGATTAAAAGCTTGGGTTAGTGTGTGTATGACTGCTTAAATAACCCTGGTTTGAAAGGCTTTTTGGGAGCCAGCAGTGCAATTAAAGCACCGTAAAACCTGGGCTAATTGATTGTTGTTTGGATTAAGAGGAGTATTTAATTAGAGACCTTTGTGTTCAATCAGTAAAATGTTGTAAATAATGGGAGGAGCTTGATTACCAAGAAGTTTAGCAGAAAAGCAGAGATTGGTCAGTTGAAAGCTGGAAGCTGGAAGTCAAGCCATGAAGACAGTTTTGGAAGACTTCAGCTAGAGATCCTGCATTGTACTGACAGGATTCAGATCAACCTCCTAAAACAGTTTCAAAGAACATCTCCCAAACAAGTATACCTGGATCTGGTAACGGTGTTGAAAAGTGGATTGAGATCTGAGATGGTTCCTTTGTTTGAATGGAAGTAAAGAAAGCAGTTAAGGGTTATTGTCTAACTGTATTGATTAGCATTGTTGAAGGGGTAATTATAGGTTATTTTTCTTGAGTGATGTTAAAGATATTTTAATACTGTGTTAGTAATAAAGTTTGTTTTACTACACCATATCGATATTTGCCGTAAGATCACTCCAGTATCAAGGTATCTTTTCCTCACAGTCTTACAAAATTAAAATTAAACATTGGGGTTTCTGTCCAGTATCCTAACCACTGTTAGGGTCTGGTCCGGGATCATAATGGAATCTATATCAGGGGCTGGGCTCTCCGTTTTGGAGAATAAGTCCCCACCCCGGCTTGAAAATGGTAGTGTTTTACGCAAGAAAACTGCTGCAAAATGGCCGCCAATTCCCCGTTTTGCTGGGCTCCAGCTGCCGATACGTCCCAGAGAATTGCCGGGTCCGCAGCCTCGCATGCGCACGGCAGCGGCCTCCAGCGGCTGTACAGTGCAACATGGCAGCAGCCGCTCACGGACCAGGCCCGTGAAATAGTCCCCCCCTTCAGCCTGCTCGCACACCCTGGAGCACCCAACCACAGTGCCCCCAGCCCTGGATAATGTCCCCATTGCCCGCGGATCGGCCCTCCCCTGCCTGTTGCGGCGCTGGACTGAGTCCGCGGCCGCCACGCCGAGTTCCCGACGGATGTGACCACAGGCGAACCACGCCGCCGGGAACTCAACCGGTTGGATATGGAGCATGGGGGGGGTGGGCCTCAGGGAATGTCCTGAGGCCGTCACTATGTGACACAAGGTACACTGTGAGTACGCCACTTTGGAGGGGGCAGAGTGTCAAAAAAATGCTGTTGGTGCTGCACTCATCCAGGCAAGTGGAGAATATAATAATAATAATCATTTATTGTCACGAGTAGGCTTCAATGAAGTTTCTGTGAAAAGTTCCTAGTCTCCACATTCCGGCGCCTGTTCGAGCAGGCCGATACGGGAATTGAACCCGTTGTGCTGGCATTGTTCTGCATTACAAGCCAGCTGTTTACCCCACTGTGCTAAACCAGTCCCATTAAACTCCTGACTTGTGGCTTGTAGATGGTGGAGCGGCTTTGGGGAGTCAGGAGGTGTGTTACTCACCATAGGATTCCTAGCCTTTGATCTGCCCTGTATTACGGTCCAGGGTTTGGAGAAGCCCAAAGTGTATCATGGAGTTCACCTGACCCACAACTTTTAATAGATTTTGGTTATGGGGAGCACAAGGGCCCACTCTACAGGTGTGATGCAACAGAGATCTAAAGTACTTTTAAAACAAAAACAATGCTTATTCTCTGAATCAAATTAGCATTTTATAAATACAGTAAACATCTCAGCAACTATCAACTTAAATACCCCCCCCCCAAAGAATACAGTACTCTATAAGTAACCCTTAATCTTTCCCAGCAACATCTATAAGACAAATAGCCTCTTTAACAAGGACAGCAGATTTAAATTCTCTACTGAGAGCAGTTATCGCTTTTAAATTAGCAAGTGACCTGAAGACATTCTTTTCTTGCAGAGAGAGATCAAAATTACACTGGATAAAAGCAAATTACTGCGAATGCTGGAATCTGAAACGAAAGGGAAAATGCTGGAAAATCTCAGCAAGTCTGGCAGCATCTGTAGGGAGAGAAATGCGCTAATGTTTCGAGTCCGATGACTCTTTGTCAAAGCTAACAGACAGAGAAAGTGGGAAATATTTATACTAAGGAGTGACAATGAAAGATGAATCATAGCCACAGAAACCCAGGGAAACCGGGTGCCAATGGCCAAAGATACCAAGGGGAAAGAGTGTTAATGGCAGTCCCCAGAGAGGACAAAAGATGTGAAAGGTCAAACAGCAGGGAAACTAACATCAGAGGATGAACTGTAGGTGTGGGGGGAGGGGAAGGGGGAAGCAAAGAGGAGAAAGGTGCAGGAAAGGTGGATAAGATTGGGGGGGGGGGGGAAATTTAATGTATATTAAGAAAGAAAGAAATGGTAAAAGACAGTTAAAATTAAATGAAAACAAATGGGTCGAGATGGTGCTGATCACCTGAAGTTGTTGAATTTGATGTTGAGGCCGGAAGGCTGTAGCGTGCCTAACCAAAAGATGAGATGGTGTTCCTCCAGTTTGCGTTGCCCTTAACTGGAACATTGCAGCAGGCCAAGAACAGACATGTGGGCATGGGAGCAGGGTCTTTTGTTAAAATGGCAAGCAACAGGAAAGTCAGGATCCTCAATGCACACAAACCGAAGATGCTCAGCAAAGCGATCACCCAGATGCGTTTGGTCTCTCCGATATAGAGGAGACCACATTGGGAGCAGTGAACGCAATAGACCAAATTGGAAGAGATGCAAGTGAAACGCTGCTTAACCTGGAATAGGTGTTTTGGGCCTGGGATGTTAAGCATGGAAGAGGTAAAAGGGCAGGTGTTACACCTTCTGCGATTGCATGTGAAGGTGCCATGGGTGATGGGAGAGGTACTGGGTATGGTGGAGGAGTGGACTAGATTGTCTCGGAGGGAACGGTCTCTGCGGAATGCTGACAGAGAGAGTGAAGGGAAGATGTGTTTGGTGGTGGCATCACGCTGGAGTTTGCGAAAATGCCGGAGGATTATGCTTTGCATACGGAGGCTGATGGGATGAAATGTGAGAACGAGGGGCACTCTATCCTTGTTCTGGGAGGGAGTGGAGGGGGTGAGGGTAGTGGCGCGGGAGATGAACCACACACTGTTGAGGGCTCTGTCCACAACGTAGGTGGGAAATCACGGTCGAGGAAGAAGAAACATATTTTCAAAGCACCATTTTGGAAAGTGGCATTGTCGGAACAAATGCGACGGAGGCGAAGGGGTTGAGAGAAAGGGATGGAGTCCTTACAGGGTGTAGGGTGTAAAGAGCTGTAGTCCAGATAGCTGTGGGAGTCAGTGGGCTTGTAGTGGATATTAGTGGATAGTCTATTGCCGGAAATGGAGACAGGCAGGTCAAGGAAGGGAAGGGAAGTATCAGGGAAGGACCAGGTGAAAGTGATGGAGGGGTGGAAACTGGAAGCGAAGTTGATTAATTTTTCCAGGTCCGGGTGAGAGCATGACGCGGCACCAAAATAGTCATCAATGTATTGGTAAAGGAGTTGTGGCAGGGGGCCCGGATAGGCCTGGAACAAGGAATGTTCCACATACCCCATAAAAAGGCAAGCGTAGCTCGGACCCATGCGGGTACCCATTGCTACACCTTTGATTTGGAGAAAGTGAGGTGAGTTAAAGGAAAAGTTGTTGAGAGATAGAACGGGTTCAGCCAGGTGGAGGAGAGTGGTGGTGGATGGGAATTGTCCGGGTCTCTTTTCAAGAAAGACGTGAAGAGCTCTCAGGCCATCCTGGTATGGGATGGAGGTGTGGAGGGATTGCACATTCATGATGAATAGAATGTGGTTAGGGCCCGCGAACTGGAAGCTGTCAATATGATGCAGTGCATCAGAGGAAACCCGGATGTAGGTGGGGAGGGAATGGACCAGAGTGAGGATGGAATAAAGATAAGAGGAAATAAGTTTGGTGGGGCAGGAGCATGCTGACACAATGGGCCTGCTGGGACAGTCCTTTTTGTGGATTTTGGGAAGTAGGTAAAAGCGGGCTGCCTGGGGTTGGGGGACTATGAGGTGGAAGTCGTAGGGGGGAGGCATCCGGAGGAAATGAGGTCACTAAGAGTGTTGGAGATAATGGTTTGATCATGGTCCAGGGGGAGGTAAGAGGAAGTACCGGAAAGTTGGCGCTCAGCCTCTGCGAGGTAGAGGGACTGCCATTAACACTCTTTCCCTTTGGTATCTGTGGCCATTAGCACCCGGTTTCCCTGGGTTTCTGTGGCTATGACTCATCTTTCATTCTCACTCCACAGTATAAATAATTCCCACTTTCTTTGTCTGTTGGTTTTGACAAAGAGTCATCGGAGTCAAAATGTTAGCTCTTTTCTCTCCCTACAGATGCTGCCAGACTTGCTGAGATTTTCCAGCATTTTCCCTTTTGATCAAAATTACACCTTGTTTGGCTGGATGCAGCTCCAACACTGAAAACGAGACTAAACGCACACTGTAGCTGCCAGTTCAAAAACTAAAGTAAAAACAGACAGACAGCCCAGCACCACCTACACTGACATCACTGCAGCTATCTGATAAACACCCCTTTCAATGTACTCTCACATGACACCTGTTAGTCATTGTATTAATATGGCTAGTCCAGTTCAGTTTCTGACCAATGATAACCCCCAAGATGTTGATTGTGGGGGATTCAGTGATGGCAATACCATAGAATGCCATTGGGCAGCACTGTAGCACAGTGGTTAGCACAGTTGCTTCACAGCTCTAGTGTCCCAGGTTCGATTCCTGCCTTGGGTCACTGTCCGTGCGAAGTTTGCATGTTCTCCCCGTGTCTGTGTGAGTTTTGTCCTCGTGCTCCGGTTTCCTCCCACAGTCTAAAGATGTGCTGGTTAGGTGCATTGGCCAGGCTAAATTGCCCTTCGTGTCCAAAAAGGTGGGGTTACTGGGTTACAGGGATAGGGTGGAGGCATGGGCTTGAGTAGGGTCTCTTTCCAAGAGCCGGTGTAGACGTGATGGCCCGAATGGCCTCCTTCTGACTGTAAACTCTATGATTCTATGAATGTCAAGGGGTGATGGTTAGATCCTCACTTGCAGGAGATGGTGAGCGTCTGGCAATTGTGTGGGGCAAATGTAACTTGCCACTTGTCAGCCCAAGCCTGGATATTGACCAAGTCTTGCTTCATTTGGACATTGACAGCTTCATTACATTAGGAGTTGCGAATAGTGCGGAACATTGAAATGAAATTTGAAAACCGCTTATTGTCACGAGTAGGCTTCAATGAAGTTACTGTGAAAAGCCCCTAGTCACCACATTCCGGCGCCTGTCCAGGGAGGCTGGTACGGGAATCGAACCGTGCTGCTGGCCTGCTTGGTCTGCTTTAAAAGCCAGCGATTTAGCTCAGTGAGCTATACCAGCCCCCATGCAGTCATATTCGATATTCCCACTTCTGACCTTACTGATGAAGCAGCTGAAGATGGTTGGGCAAAGGACACTATCTTGAGGAACTCCTGCAATGATGTTCTGGAGCTTAGATGATTGACCTCCAACAGGTACAACCATCTTCCTTTGTGCCGGTATGACTCCAACCAGCGGAGAGTTTCCCCTGATTCCCATTGACTCCAGTTTAACTGGGGCTCCTGGATGTCATATTCAGTCAAATGCTGCCTTAGTTCAAAGGCAATCGCTCTCACCTCACCTTCCAAGGTCTTTTGTGCCACATGCCTTGCATATGTCATGGAAAGTTGGATAACATCTGAATGCATGTATGAGACTACATTGTCTGCCTGGCTTACCAGGTTTGTTTGAATTGGCTGCTGTGCCAATGGTGGACGTAGTGCACAGAGCCTGCAAACTCTGTTTACTCAAGGATTGCTTCTGACATGCATCTGTATTTCTGCAAGGTGTGAATCTGTGACCGCGTTGGTCTCTCACCTGACTGCAACGCGGCTGGAGAATGCCGAGAAAGGCCTCCAGCGAGCCTCTTGACAGCCTCTGTGCCTCCTGGGATTTTCCGACGTGTCGCGAGACATCGGATTCAGAAACCCGCCCCAAGTGGGCATGACCGAATTACGCTCGTGTACGCAGGTCGTAAACATACTTGCGGCCTACCTGCGCAGGATCCAACGGCCTCCTTCGAATCACTGGCTTCCCCAGGGAGGCTGCAGCCAGGCGTCGATCAGTCCACAAATGTGAACCAGGTAGAATGGCCGGAGGGGTTCGAGGTTCTCCCGGGCCATCAGAGACCCCTGGGTGGTCAGGGTGACTCCCTGGCCTTGCACTTGGCACTGTCCCACTGGCACAGCTACCCTGGCACTGCTAAAATGCCCAGATGGCACTGCGAAGCTGGCAGGAACACTGTCTGGGTGTCAGGGTAGCAGTACAAGGGTGCCCGAGAGCCAGGGTGGCACTTCCAAGGGTCAGTGGCCAGGGGGTCCATACCCATGAAATGAGGGTGACAGTTGAAGGGCGGGGAGTGCAGGGCAGGTAAGTAGGGGCCTCCGGGAAGCTGGTGATGTGATGGGTGGGGTTCCTGGAAGAGAGCAGGTTCTGTAAGGGATCTTGGGGGGGCCTGAAGAGGGGAACCCCAGGGACCCCATAGTGGGATGCCCTCATCTGGTGGGTGTGGGGTAATGCCCATGTGTGTGGGGGGTGACATTGCCCATGGGTGGGGATGTGGGGTTCCACAAGCTCACTTAGAGATCGGGGCACCCTTTCAAAATACTCCCAAGTGCTTGAAAAATTCTAAGCGTGGACTAAACCGGTGAGAACCCCCCCCCCCCCCAGGGTCCAAAAACGTGACTAAGTGTCATGGAATAGCAGTGGGAAACTCACCAGCACAGCCGGCGGGAAACTCCCTGAAAATAACGCCACAAATGTACTTAAAACTTTAGGGGGAGGATCTGGCCCAGTATCTCAGCATCCACCCTGTCAGGTATCCTCAGGATTTTGTATATTTCAATAAGATAACCTCCATTCTTCTAAATTCCAATGGACATGAAAATACAAAATAGGAGCACAATTATACACGTTCCACAATAGCAACATAACCTGTCCTGTCATTGCTACTTACGTTATTTAGTTAATTTAATCTCATGACTTTCTTATTAATTTAGGATAATTCCTAAGTATGCTACAATTTATTGTGCTTATTAAATGCTGGTACCACTGACAACTAAAAGTTATATGTTTCTTAACTACATAGGAAGTGTTTTAGGTATTTATTTTAATTTTAAATTTTAGTTCTTTTTATTTGGACGTCTACCTCAACTCCCGTGTCCTAAACTGACTTTTAGCACACTGGTGCTAAAATAAGTACTTCGCGACCAACCAACTTACTATCAACTTACAAAAGTACAGTTCCTATACTATTTTAAACCTTCGGGGTAGAATAAACTTTAAACATTTATTTGATACTCACCAGATGCCGAATAGCTAGCTTCTTCTCCAATCAATCAAATTGCTTCTTTGTGGTAATGTTTTTGCACTCTCCTTCTGAACTCAGTGCAGACCGGTTGCCAGTGGCTGACTCCTAAGGTGCTAGATTCGAGCCTCAGTCCCTAATTATACTCTTCCCACTCCGGGCTGCTCCCTTGCAGGTCTGCCACCTCTCTGACTCCCAGGTAAGTGTTAACTGGCCCAACTGACCAACCGTTACTCATCAGACAACCTTTTCGTTCAGGAATCCGTTGAGTGTACCTTCTCTGAACAGATCACAATGCAGTTATATCCTTTCTTAAATAAGGAGACCAAATCTGTACACAGTATTCCAGATGTGCTCTCACAAACAACTGTAGCAAAACATCCCTGCTTTCATATTCCATTCCCTTGTAATAAATGACAACATATCACTTTCCTTCCTAATCACTTGCTGTACCTGCATACTAACTTTTTGTAATTCATGTACCAAGACACCCAGATCCCTGTGTACTGCAGAGTTTTGGAATCTCGCTCCATTTAAGTAACATATCGCTCTTCTATTCTTCCTGCCGAAGTGGACAACCTCACATCTTCGCAGATTGTACTCCATCTGCCCACAAGAAACACTAAGTAACCTCATTGAAGTGGAACATGTTCCAAGACATGATCCAAATGTGATACTCCTAAACACAACCAGAACTGTGAGAACATACAATGAGCTCAATTCAATTTCATAGGAACCAAGTTTGAGCATATCGGCATATGTCACCTCAGAGACCCATTAGTTTATCACTTGGCATAATTGTACATTTAAACATTTGTATTTTTCATTCTCCTTCTGAACGCAGCACAGGTTGCTTCCGAGTGGTGTGTCAGGGTAGGTGTATAGGCTTTGAGCTTTGGTCCCGAATTATACTCTCCCACTCCAAGATATTCCTTTGCAGGTCCGCCGCCTCTACCAGTCCCAGTTTTCTTTTTATGTAGTGTAGATTGTTCAAATTATTTAAATTAGGAAAAGGGGTGTTGTGGTATTCTTTTCAAGGGGCATATCTAAAGCCGTTGTGCACCACTAGACGGGATGTGGTGTATTTACTCATGTAATCAATCATCAGGCAGAAGATTGGAGCAATCTCAGAGATCATTCAGAATGTCCAAATTACCTAACAGCATGTCTTTCGGGATTTGTGGGAGGAAACCGGAGCACCCGGAGGAAACCCACACAGACACGGGCAAAACATGCAGATTCCGCATTGACAGCCCTTAAATTGTAATCCAGTTTAAAGACAGAACTACAATGAAATTAATGTCTCAATTATATGTTAGTCTTTCAGGAGCTTTGCGACTATGCTGTGATCTTCACAGTACCACTGGTGACTGTCAACTCTGGTGACGCAGGAGTAGATTGAGTAACTGTGCATGTGTGTCTCTCCCCTGAAGTAAAGTCCACTGAAAGTCCTGGTACAACAGGAAACACGTCTTGAAATTCCACAGCCGGATTTCCTTCTATTGTGTAACCTGGAACATTTGCTGTCCTTGGGCGGCATTCTCCCCTACCCGGCGTGACGGAGGGTCCCAGAGTAGGGGAGTAGCGCCAACCACTCAGGGGTCGGGCCTCCCCAAAGGTGAGGAATTCTCCCCACCTTTGGGGGCCAGCCCCGCACCGGAGCGGTTGGCACCAGAAGACTGGCGCAAAAAACCAGCGCCCCCGGCAGCGGGGCTGGCCGAAAGGCTTTCGCCGGTCCGCGCATGTGCTGGCACTGCCGCCGCATGCACGATGTGGGGTTCTCTTCTGCTTCCGCCATGGCGGCCGCGGAAGGAGAAATAGTGCACCCAGGGCACTGGTCCGGAGTCTGAGCGGGGGGCCCCGATCGCGGGCCAGGCCACCGTGGGGGCACCCCCCGGGGTTCGATCGCCCCCCCGCCCCCCCCCCAGGACCCCGGGGCCCGCTCGCACCGCTGATCTCGCCGTTCCAGAGGTGGTTCAAACCTCGGTGGCGGGAGAGGCCTCCCAGCGGCGGGACTTCGGCCCATCCGGGCCGGAGAATCACCGCAGGGGCCTCGCCGATCGGAGTGGCGAGATTCCGCTGCCGCCACTCCCGGGTGGCGGAGAATCTCTGCCACGGCGGGGGCGGGATTTTAGGCGGCCCCAGGCGATTCTCCGACCCTGGTGGGGGTCGGAGAATTTCGCCCCTTGAGTCATAGCTTAGATGAATATGATCTTGGTTCCTGCGAACAACTCTTCCATTTTTCAATTTCACTGCCAAAATTACTGGACTTTTGTGAAGACTAACTCCAGGTAGCCAGCGCTGGTTACTGCCAAAATTCCTGATATATATACAAGCATTTGAGTTAAAACATCTCTCGTTAGCATGATAATCATGCCTCAACTTCTGCTTTTTTTGTCTCCTTGCCACTTTTGCTTTGGCGTCTGGATGTAGCAGATCCAGGTGAGACTTTGGTCTTCTATCCATCAATAATTCAGCTGGTGATGATCTCATAGTTGTCTGTGGTGTGATACGATATTGAAATACGAACTGAGAGAGCTTGATCCCTAAAGTATCACCTGCCACCCTCTTCAATTCTTCCTTCAATGTCTGAACAGCTCACTCTGCCGAGCCATTTGAAGCTGGATGAAAAGGCTCGGTACTCAAATGGCATATTCCTTTGCATAAATTCTTGGAACAACACGCTCATAAATGTTGTATCATTATGTAGCATGGTGGCACAGTGGTTAACGCTGCTGCCTCACATCGCCAGGGACTCAGTTTTAATTCCAGCCTTGCGTGACTGTTTATGTGGAGTTTGCACTTTTTCCCCATGTCTGTGTGGGTTTCCTCCGGGTGCTCCAGTTTCCTCCCACAGTCTGTTGCCTTTTTTACCTGCTATAGATATGGCAATCAATAAGGTTGCTCTTCTTTCTTTAGATCTCGATATTATATTGCTCAGAGTCGCCAGGTATCAAATGATACCACCACAAGGTTCAACCGGGTATCGATCAAAGAGCCAAACACCACTTAGTTCAAGATCAATGGTACTTTATTTACACACAAGATTAACTTGCAACAGAAACACTACTAATTAAACTACACCTAACAAATATGACAACCTGTACTTAACTTCAGGCACCCGGCTTAGGTCAGAGGAACAGTGGCTTTTGTTCGAATCTGGATCTACTGGGTCTGGAGAAGTAACTGCTGCTCAGCTGTGCTCATCTGTTTGGTAGCGAGTGTTGAACTTGAACTTGCTTCTGGTGGTGCTGCAATTGGAGGTGGACGTTGCCGGAGCGCCAGGTCCAAGAGAGGTTGAACACATAGTGGTCTCTCTCTTTATCCTTGGGGGTTTTCTTGCTCTTTTGGGCGGTCTTTTGGTTTGGACCCCATTAATTGGGTAACTCTTGATCACTGGATTTGATTTGAGCCAATAAAGGGGCGGGTACCTTGATGGCCAGGCGTGTCCTAAGCGGTCTTTGACCCTGTTGTTGATGCTTCCTGAGTACAGGGAGTGGCGCCGAAATGTCTAGGATTGTATCGGTCACTCAAGTATCAGTCTTTTGTCTTTCAGAGATGGGCCATCAAAATGCTAATCGGTTGGGGGTTTCAATGCTGTCTGGATTCTTCGCTCACAAATATACTTTCAGGCTCTGAGCCTGCCTGAACCTTGCATTGTCCATTTCTCCCATTATGCTTTGTGACCGTCCATGTTTCTTTTTTTTTTAATTTAGAGTACCCAATTATTGTTTCCAATTAAGGGGCAATTTAGCATGGCCAATCCACCTACTCTGCACATTTTTGGGTTGTGGGGGCGAAACCCACGCAGACACGGGGAGAACGTGCAAACTCCACACGGACAGTGACCCAGAGCCGGGATCGAACCTGGGACCTCAGTGCCGTGAGGCGGTTGTGCTAACCACTAGGCCACCGTGCTGCCCTCGACCGTCCATGTTTCTTATTGTAAGTGGCCATCCCAGATGGCTACAAGTCCAAAGATGTGCATTGGCCATGCTAAATTGCCCTTTAGTGTCCAACAGTTAGGTGCAGTTACTGAGTTACAGGGATGGGTTGGGGGTGTGGCCGTGGCTCGGGTGCTCTTTTGGAGGTCGGTGCAGACTTGATGGGCTGAAAGGCCTCCTTCTGCATTGTAGGGATTATCAGAAATATGAGAATCCATGATATGGTAACCCATGAGTTGCAAAGACTTGGCTTAGCTTCTCTATGGTACTGGGAGCTATAATGCTATTCATGATATATACTTCTAACCACTTGAATGTGCATCCACAATAACTAAAAACATGTGATGCATTAAAGGACCTGAAAAGTCCACATGAATTCTCAACTAAACATGATCAGGCCATTCCCAAGGGTGTAATAGTGCTAGTGGTTCCATCTTCTGGTTAGATTGCCATGCAGAACAGGATTTCACTTTCTGCTCCAAATCCTGGTCCATATTAGACCACCAAACATATAACCTGGCTAGACTCTTCATTCGAGAGGCAGCTGGATGAGCCTCATGATTTTCATTCATTACTTGTGAACAACCAGGGGGTGGAAGAATCACTCCCGATCCCTACAGTGTGCAACCATCCTGCACAGTTAACTTATCTCTGTGCCGCCCATAAGGCTCCAACCCACCATCTTCTATGATAGAAACGTAGCAACACGCCACAAAAATCTTTTAACTTGTGACAGAATGAGATCTATTTCCATTCACTGCATAATTTATTTGGCACTCACTGATGATTGTGCAAGTCTCTCTCATAAGTAAATTGTCTCTGGAGGACACAATACCTGGGTTGGCAAGTCCAGTGAAGGGAGAAGACTTAACCTGTCCACATTAGCATTGTCCTTCCCTGCCCTTCCCATGATAGTTCAGCAAACCTACAGATGACCTGCGTCGGCCACATTCCTGAGCTCCGGAGCTTCCTTAATCGCTTAAACTTTCCCTTCCACAGGAGATTAGCCTTGTGCAATGATTCTGTGGCCGAGATACTCCACACACAATGCCTGAAAAATACACTTGCTCTGCTTCACAGCCATACCTCTGAAAACTTTTCTAAAACTCGATTGTGGTTGCTGAGCTCCTCATCCTCAGTCTTACCCCAAATTTAAATGGCATCTAAGTAGACTGCAACATGAGGAATGCCATGTAACAGGTTGTCAATCATCCTTTGGAAGATTTTCAGACTTGAGGATACGCCAAAAGCCAAATGATTATACTTGAACAACGCTTTATGCATGTTGATGATCATGTACTGCTTTGAATCTTCCTCTAGCAAGAGTTATTGATAGGCCTGGCTCATATCGAGTTTTGAAAATGCCTTGCCTCTTGCAAGGGTTGAAAACAGAACTTCAACCCTTGCCAATGGATAAATGTCCAGCTTGGAAACCTGATTAATGGTAAGTTTGTAATCCTCACATATGCGCACAGTACCATTACTTTTAAGAACAGGAACAATTGGAGCTGCCCAACGTGAAAACTGAAAGGGCTCAATGAATCCTAGCCTTTGCAGCCACTCCAATTCCTCCTCGACTTTGCCTTTCATAGTATGGGGCACTCTTCTCCATTTGAAAAAAACGAGGAGTCGGCTGAGGATCTACGAACAATTTAACTGTAGTGCCCTGCAATATACCTAGTTGTCTTCAAAAACCTCAGGATATTTCTGAATGACATAGAGCCTTGTATAGAACCTTGGTAAGGCCGCACTTGGAATATTGTGAACATTGATCGCCACACTACCAGAAGGATGTAGAAGCTTTGGAGAGGGTGCAGAGGAAGATTACCAGGATGTTGCCTGGTCTGGAGGATGTTGGCTATGTGGAGAGGCTGAAGAGACTCGGCCTGTTTTCATTAGAATGACAGAGGGCTGAGGGGTGACCTGATAAGAGGTCTACAAGATTATGAGGGGCATGGATAAAATGGATGGGCAGGCAATCTTTCCCAGTGTGGAGGGATCAGTCACGAGGCAGCACAGGTTGAAGGTCCGTGTGGCAAAGTTTAGAGGAGATGAGCGAGGTAAGTCTTTTACGCAGAGGGTGGTGAGTGCCTGGAATGCATTGCCAGGGGAGGTTGTGGAAGCAGATACATTAACGGTGTTCAAAAAGGCATCCTGACAAACACATGGATAGGATGGGTATAGAGGGAAACGGCACAAGGAAGTGCTGAGGGTTTTATCATAGAATTTACAGTGCAGAAGGAGGCAACTCAGCCTATCGAGTCCGCACCAGCTCCTGGAAAGAGCACCCCACCCAAGTCCACACCTCCACCCTATCCCTACAACCCAGCAACCCCACCCAACACCAAGGGCAATTTTGGACACAAAGGGCAATTTACCATGGCGAATCCACCTAGCCTGCACATCTTTGGACTGTGGGAGGAAACCGGAGCACCTGGAGGAAACCCAAGCACACACGGGGAGAATGTGCAGACTCCGCACAGACAGTGATCCAAGCTGGGAATCGAACCTGGGACCCTAGAGCTGTGAAGCAATTGTGCTAACCACTATGCTACCGAGCTGCCCGGTAACCTTTTGGCAAAGGTTGGTATCATGATCGGTACAGGATTGGAGGGCTGAAGTGCCTGTTCCTGTGCTGTATTGTTCTTTGACATCCTCTGTCACTATTTTGTGCTTTATCTCACCCCAATTGAACTGAATTTTCCTGAGCCAGTCACACGCAACTAGAGTAGGCCCATGCACTTTTACCATCTGGAGCTGTGCTCTTGCTTCTTGGCTGTTGTATGCAATATCTAGTTCTAACACTCCAAGCAATGGTATAGTCTCGCTGATGAGCAGTCAAAGGTTGATTCCTGCCTGAGTAAGGGCTGGTGCTTAGAGGCCCAAATTTTCCTGAAGGTCTCCTCTCTGACTATGGAAGCAGAGGTTCCTGTGTCCACCTCCAACTTGATTTTCTGTCCATTAACCTCCATTGAAGCATGATAGGCACTGCATGCCCATCACTGCCTGGTCTGAGCTTTCCAAGCAATGCGCCATCGACTGAGGCTTCCTTGCATTTGAAGCTCCCTGCTCAGCCTTCAACTTCTCTTAGCACCTCAACACTTTTTTGCTAAATGCCGCTTCTTGTTGCACCAATGACAAACAGCATCCATAATCTTATAATGAATCGCATAGTGTGACCCTCAACCCTAAAACACTCCACTACCATCACCTTTTTATTTGCAGCTTCTTTATTGACTTGATGCAGTGCACCTGCCTGCATGCCACCAATGGCCTTCTGAATATCATTTGTATTATTGGTAGCTATTTCCATAGAATAGAATAAGGAAAATAATTCTAATAACGACACTGAGAAAACATGTTGCTGATAGTAATATACCATTTGAAAATACCACGCCATGTGAATATGTAGTTGCAAAACATTGATATGAGAGAAATGTATTGGATCATTATGCCTTAACCTGAACTGTTTGATCGGCAGTAGAGTTCTGTGCAATCTTTCATTGCAGAGTACTTCAAACCTACAATACATTCTACCATCCAAGGACAGCATATTGCAGCTTGTTAGCTACTTTTATTTAGCGTTGACTTCAGGAAATTGGATTTGTTGACAAGGACATCTATGAAACAGTGATAGTACATTCTTCAATTACATGCACTACATTAGTTGGGAAATGATCTAACAGGCATTTCAATTTCTAGCTGTGTTCTTGGGTTATCTGCCAGTCACTGTTCATTTGTTCTAGGCTTTCTTCATTTACACTTTTCCATGAACCACCCACACTACTCGATTCATTATGAATCTCAGCAAAGCACTGCATCAAGGTTCACAGTCACTGAACATAGAAAAATATGTGCCAGGAGTTGCTTCCCTTTGATAGTTCCCTTTGATTTGTTCCATGCACGCACCCCGTCATCTGTCACATAACCAACTTTCTGCATTGCTGTATTTCCTGTTACTTACAAAGAAGCTTCCAACGATGTTTATTTTTCTTGTGTTGCAATGCACATTATTCTGTTTGCATCTAAAGTTTTATTTTCCAATAACAATCCTATGAGTTTCCTCGTGCCTGCTCCAAGTAACGGGACAAATTCTAGAACAAAAGGTAATGGCTCTGGTTGTCTTTATGCACAGTTAGAATTTCTGTCTTTATGCTAATTAAGATTTTGACTAGCTGCTACTTCATTAAGCTATATTCCATTCGGAATAGGATGTCTGACTGATTATCATCATTTTGCTCATACTGCCTAGCTCAAAGCTTCTGAAGTTGTCCAGTTCAATACCTGATTTTGTTTCTTACTAGGCAGCGGAGAGAGCATCACAGGTGTGGACCACCTGAATGCTCTAATGAAATAATGCTATGATGGAACTGCCTCCTGAGGGATCTAATATGGCACAAAAACTCCCAGAAGCTCAATGGTACACATTAATGATATTATATGTGTGATGAGCTTTTAGGTTTTAATCAGGCACTTGCCTCATGCAGACTAAGCCCGAGGCTGCTTGCTCATGCAATCATTTCAAAGCAGAGTTCAGTGGAACCTCTTAAAGCTTGCCTAATTGTTTTTTTTAAGATGTCAGAGTGTATTATTTCACTATTTCTCCCCAATAATTAGCGGATGCTACACATTTGAAAGATTGGATACTATCCTTGGTGATCCATGAGTGAAACTTGACAGTTCTGGTCTGGCCATAATGCAATGTATGAAACTGCACTGTACCAAAATGCAATTTAACAATCTGAGTATAGCTCTGAGTTTAGCTCACAGGGCTCACAGTTTAGCTCAATCTGAGTTTAGCTCACAGGGCTAATCGCTGGCTTTGAAAACAGACCAAGGCAAGCCAGCAGCACGGTTCGATTCCCGTAACAGCCTCCCCGAACAGGCGCCGGAATGTGGCGACTAGGGGCTTTTCACAGTAACTTCATTTGAAGCCTACTCGTGACAATAAGCGATTTTCATTCATTTCATTTTCATAATGATGTTTCGTGCCACCGATATTGCAATGAGCTTTTCCATGAACACCCATGTAACATTTTCAAAATGTAAGCTGCAAAAATTCTTTCCACAAATAAAGGATAACTAGATATATTTCTAACTGGTGTGGCGAGACAGTGGGTGAGAGTCCCTGCCTCTGAGGCAGAATCTCCTGGTTTGACTCCCACTCTAGGTCTTGATGGCTCGGAAACTCTGTTCGTAATGTGGCCAAACAGGTTGATTATCAGGTTGAAATCCAATGGTAGGGGGAAGAGTGGGAGAGACTCCTTGTCAGCCATGTTTGATGCAGAATTGTGTCCCTCATCTAGCCTCTTACAACCTGTTCCAAGAAAACCAAGCCATGGAAACTGACATAAAGCACGTGTTCTGTCTGCCTTCTCTGTCACTCGGCATGGGAGAGAATAAAGGAAGGAAAATATGTTTATATAATTTCATCAGCTGTCCTTCAATTCAAAGTCGTGAGTTTCTGCATAATGTGAATTTTATAAATTTGAGACGCAGAACTTTGGGCACACGGGGAAGGTTTCTGTCCATCATGGCAGTTGGATCCAGGATTCGCTTCCTCTACTTTCCACCTCTGCCATCGTTCTGCCTCATCATTAAGACATTCAGCCTCAATGCGTGATGTAGCTTGATGGACAAGTGGACAACCTGTTGTCATTCTGACTGATTGATAGCAAGCTCCAGCCAGTCAGTGAGGTGAATGCGGCTTCACTTCAAGTTCTGTTGAGTGTCGTCAAAGCATTTGTTTTGGCCAGGCATGCACAGTGGTGAGTTCATCTAAATTGATTTTGCTGGGGTTTTGCTTGGATGCTTTGGACCTGGCTTCAAGAAGGACATTAGAGTTTGACGGCCCTCCTATTGGACCTGGAGGATTCACTGGAGACATTGCTGATGGACTTTCTCTGGCACTCTGAATCGTTAATGCGTCCAAAGATGTGCAGGTTAGGTAGATTGGCCATGTTAAATTGCCCCTTAGTTTCCAAAGATGTGTAAATTAGGTGGGGTTACAGGGATAGGGCGGGGTGGGGGAGGGGGGGGAGTTGGGACTAGGTAGGGTGCTCTTTCAGAGGGTTAGGGCTGAATGGCCTTCTTCTGCACATAGACAGTCTATTTTACGAACAGTCCAGAACTTGCTGCAGTACATGTGTGGTCATGACAACTGCACTGTGCACTTGGACTTTTGTTGACATACATAGAACATAGAACAGTACAGCACAGAACAGGCCCTTCGGCCCTCAATGTTGTGCCGAGCCATGATCACCCTACTCAAACCCACCCTATACCCATAACCCAACAACCCCCCCCCCCCCCAACCTTACTTTTATTAGGACACTACGGGCAATTTAGCATGGCCAATCCACCTAACCCGCACATCTTTTGGACTGTGGGAGGAAACCGGAGCACCCGGAGGAAACCCACGCACACAGGGGGAGGACGTGCAGACTCCACACAGACAGTGACCCAGCCGGGAATCGAACCTGGGACCCTGGAGCTGTGAAGCATTTATGCTAACCACCATGCTACCCTGCTGCCCCTGCTACCCTGTTGACTTGCAAAACTCTTTATTGTCAGGTACTCACTGCAGTAGTTTGTAGAAAGCTGAGCTGACACAGGTGATCTGGTGTTGGATCTTCTTGTCAGAGAGGTGATGCTAATATATGTAGAGTGCTCAATATATTCCAGACTCTCTTCTTCAAAATATACTGAAGGTGGAATATTTGGTTGATCAGATGTGGGTTGATACATAGCTTTCGTTTTTGGCAATGTTCAAGAACAAACCAAGTTTCTTGTGTGAAGAATTGAAGAGGTCAAGACTGGCTTGCAAATCTGGTGCAGAGTGGGCCACAAACTGTAGATCACATTTGTCTACGGTGATCAGTTTAATTTTGGCACAAAGGCAACCAAATTTGAGTTTTCCATCTCGGTGGTATTTCATATTGACACTAGAGGACAGTCATAGAACATAGAACATTACAGCGCAGTACAGGCCCTTCGGCCCACGATGTTGCACCGTCCTGTGAAACCCTTCTAAAGTCCCTCTACACTATTCCCTTATCGTCCATATGCCTATCCAATGACCATTTGAATGCGTTTAGTGTTGGTGAGTCCACTACTGTTGCAGGCAGGGCATTCCACGCCCTTACTACTCTCTGAGTAAAGAACCTACCTCTGACATCTGTCCTATATCTATCTCCCCTCAATTTAAAACTATGTCCCCTCGTGCTGGACATCACCATCCGAGGAAAAAGGCTCTCGATGTCCACCCTATCTAATCCTCTGATCATCTTGTATGCCTCAATTAAGTCCCCTCTTAACATTCTTCTCTCTAACGAAAACAGCCTCAAGTCCTTCAGCCTTTCCTCATATGATCTTCCTTCCATACCAGGCAACATTCTTGTAAATCTCCTCTGTACCCTTTCCAATGCTTCCACATCCTTCCTATAATGTGGCGACCAGAACTGCACACAATACTCCAAATGCGGCCGCACCAGAATTTTGTACAACTGCAACATGACCTCATGGCTCCGAAACTCAATTCCTCTACCAATAAAAGCTAACACACCGTACGCCTTCTTAACAACCCTCTCAACCTGGGTGGCAACTTTCAGTGATCTATGGACATGGACACCGAGATCTCTCTGCTCGTCCACACTACCAAGAATCTTGGTAGATCTTTGATGAGATGATAAGCCATTGTCAGGTAGATACAGATAGTATGGAGGCTATCACAGTCTTGCTTGACCCCAGTCTGGATTTGGAAAGTGGCTGTTTCAGATCTCCTACTAAAGACATATCATCATGAAGTACCTGCTGGATTGTGATGACGTTTCTTGAACATCTAAATTGTTGGAGCACTATCCACAGAGTGTCATGACTTAGAACCAAATTATTTGGTCAAGTCAATGACAACAATCAAGAGTTCCTGGTGTTCTCAAAATGTTTTTTGGATTCTTAAAATAATTTCACAGTATGTGGGCATCACTTGCTCTGCCAGCATTCATTGCCTATGAGCCACCTTCTTGAACTGCAGCAATCCATGTAGGTTTAGATACACCCAGAATACTGTTAGGAATGGAGTCCAGGATTTTGATAAAACAACAATGAAGGAACAGTGATATTGTTCCAAGTCAGGATGGTGTGTGACTGAGAGGGAAAGTTGCAATTGGTGTCCTTCAAGATAGGAGAGGTCACGGGTTTGGAAGGTGCTATTGAAGGAGCCTAGGTTTTTTCTGCAGTGCATAGATAATACACACTACTGCCACAGTGCATTAGTGATGGAGGGAGTGAATGTTTGGTGGATGGAGGTGGTGGATGGGGTAAATGTTGTAGGTGGAGGTGGGGTGCAAATTAAGTGGGCTGCATCCTGCAAGGTGTTAAGCTTCTTGAATGTTGTTGGAACTATACTCATCCAGGCAAGTGTTCCGTGTGCCTTGTAGATAAATGGTGGACTGGCTGGCAATCGTGCTGGAGGTGCCTAAGGAAGACCTGCGGCCACACTCTGTTTCTGGGAGGATTTCCTCAGCCACTAGAAGTAGGCAATTCAGGAGGACATATGTCAGCAGTTTTCCAGCTATGGACAAGAGGATGGTTTCCACAGAATGATTTGTATCCTTCCTGAAGATAGCTACAATAGTTACATTCCTGGTACATTTACGGGGGTTGGGGATTCTGTACTGCTTGCCTCCCCCAGAACCTGACTGATTTTTAAAAAGGCCACCCATTATCAATAAGATGATGTAGGTGCAGGTGGCCTTCCCAAGTTGAGAATTGGGCTTCTCCCTCCTCAATGGAAGGAAGTGCTATCTTCGAGAGCTGTCATGGACACAGGAGACAGGTACCCTGGGTGGGGGGTGGATTGGGGTTGGGGTGGCGGAGAAGGGGGTTATGAAACGAACACTGTTTGGTGGAGGTGGAATTTGGAGACCAGGTGGGGAGGCACATTGTGGGGTGATATCCTAGGGGGGTACCCTGAATGCACATGGGGAACTCACCGAAGGATGTACCCTCCACCCTTCTATCCCACCTTTTCACCAACCTGGGTGAAAAAGTGGCCCGGTCACACCCACCTCCTCCTGTCTAGTGAATGATGAAGGTGGAAGCAGAATGAGGGCCTGAAGTGGGCAATAATTGGTCACTTAAGAACTTATTAGACCCAAGGACTGGTGGGTTAGTGGTGTCTTACCTATGAGGACTAGGTTGAGGGTGGGCGAGAAGAGGGTGGGCTATGCGCTTAACATAATTTACAGGCCCTCCCCCTCATTGAAAACATGCCTGGCAGGTTCCATACAATTTCCTTCCAAAAGGATAAATGCATTATGTCTGATGTGAGCTGGGACTCAGTCTGTGTTGTTTTTCATTTGTTTGATTACAGAGAATCATACATAGAAAATAAAAGCAGGGGGAGGCCATTTGGCCCTTCGAGTCATTCATTATGATCATGGCTGATCATCAAGTTCAAAGGCATAATCCCGCCTTCCCCCTCCCCCCCATATCCCTTGACACTAGCCCCAAGAGCTTTATCCAATATCTGATTGTTTGATGTAGTTCTCCCATTGATGGTAATTGATAGAAACCTACTTTTGTTATAGGTAATAAAAGTTTAAGGGAAGAAATTATTTAGTGAAATTATGCTATTAAAAATCATGGGCGGGATTCTCCCAGCCCTGAGCCGGGCCGGAGAATCTCTGCGACCAGGCCCCGCTGCCCCGACGTCAGCACGTGATTCTCCGCCCCATATATTAGTCATGACAGCAGAGAATGCTGAGAGGATGGGAAAAGTTCTGATAAGGAAGTCAGTTTTCAAACTGACTATCCACGTTGCAGAATAGACTCATTGTTATCATTACTGGGCAAACATCCCAGTTCTAGAAAACATGGTGGGAAACAGGTGGTTCGAGCACACCATATTATGGAAACATAGAGAAATTCTCCCATGCCACACTATCTCTTAAAACTTGATGGACAGACATTTTGGTCAATTAGATGAATTATAATTATTTTAACTCAATCACAGTCAGAAAGGGGACAGAGCCTCAAAAGATTATGATTTCTTTAAGAGACTGGGAGAAAACCTTGCTCGCTCTCTCTGAATTCATCTTGAACTTAACCTTTGAAACCTATTCTCACTTTGCTTTGAAAACAGCTGTTTCCTTTTGTTTCATTTTTGTCTTGTGCATTTTGATCTGAAGAAATTATCACGAACTGAATTGTATTTTGAATTCAACTCGACCATCTGTACTTGCGTTGGACAAACAACCGTCTAGATTCTGTATTCGCATAAAATTTGACTTGATCGGGAGAGTTCAAAACTGACATAAATTAAGCTATACTTGACTTCACCCAAGAAGCTCAGTCTCGAGTTCTGTTGATTAATATATAGTGCGGCGACACATAAATATATTAACAAAGTACAGATCCATCAGGAGTCAACCCATGGATTCTACACATGGTACTGGGAGATAGCCTGGAGAGCATCAGCTGCCGCTGTGGATTCAGCATTGAGGAGCTGTCCAAAATGCTCTTTATATTGTTGATGGATGGCATGGTCATCCTTCAGAGGAGAAACACCATCTTGCGAATTAAGAGGATTTGACCTCGGTCTGTAGATGGCCTTGCTGGCTTCAACAAAGCTTTACATTTCATGATAATCAGCATATTGTTGGATTTCTTGTACTTTCTCTGTCCCCCAAATGTTCCTTATCTTCCAGAATTGTTTTTGCGAGTCTACCTCAAGCTGTTCGATTTCTGCTTCTTGGCTTGGGAATTTGGGTTGTTCTGCAAGGAAATGAAGGGTGCTTGGTTTTGTTCCAGCAGGTCACATATTTGAGCTTAATTTTTCTCAAAAGAATCCAGGTGGCAATGATGCTCGAACCCAATGGTCTCTGCACAGAGTTCAGTGAGCAGATTTTATTTGGTTCCACTGTACTGGAATTGAGTTGAATGTGTGATGTTTTTCAAGATTGAGTTGTTTTTGGGATTACTCTCTGCGGTCAGCTGTTTTAAGGGTCCCTTAAATCTTGGACCCTTGGGCCTGCGATGCCTTGGTGCTAGGCGGATCTTGATCACTAATTTAACGAGCAGGCATCATTCCTCTACATGAATCGAGTGCTGCAGATATCATTTGGCTCTTTGACCCAAATAGTGACATAATCCTGGAGATTCCAATGATTTGATCTGGGATGCCCCCATGAGGTTTTGATTTTGTCCCTCTGGGGAAGCTGGTGTTAATTATAATGAGGCACTGCTGAGCACACTATGTTAGCAGGCAGCTGCCATTTGCATAGGCTTTTCCAATTCCATTTTTTCCAATGATTCCGTTCCATACGGAGTCACAGCCAGGCCGGGCATTAAATCTCCCAAGCAGAATGATTTTTTTCTTCTTTTGGGATGGCTGTGAGGATTTCATCAACGTTGGAACATAATTTTTCCTTAATGTCTTCATTGGAGTTTATAGTAGACCATTTGCGCTGATGACAGTGGCACATTAATTATGGCTGAGCTGAGGTGAAGTGCCACAAGTCTTTCATTGACATGATATGGGAGTTCTCGCTGTGCATCTAAGATCCTAGTCCGGATTGCAAACCAACTCCATGGATCAGAGGATCACCGTCAATCTTTCCATTCCGGTAGAAGGTGTATCCCCCGGCTTATTCCTTCAGCTACCCCTCCCCGGAAGGTGGGCCTCATTGAGGGCTGTGATGTCAGTTTGGAGTCTGGATATCTCATCTGACATCTCTCTTCTTTCTGAACAATCATTCATGAGATTATCCATGAGTGTTCTAACAGCCCAAGTTATAAAATTAATATATTTTTTTTCATGACCACCAAGATGGTGATCCCACTGGTTGTGGCCCCCAGCTAAGAGAAAGTGGGACAGTTTATTTATAAAGTACCTTTTCTTGCTCCTTCCTCTTTTGGGACGGGCCGGCAGTATCTTGATGAGGAATAGTCATTCACAGATGCTGCTGCCCAAGGATGCCTCTATATCAGCACGTGTGTCCAAGAACCTTCATGCATCTGTAAAAGTGCAGATTTTTGATTAGGGACTCACAGATTCACAACCTGTCCCTATTGCCAATTCTCCATCTCCACAGGACTGGGTAGATGGATGCTGGTAAAGTCCTGTGAATGACATTGGGGCAGTATCAATGTTCACACAATTTCGTCAGATTGGTGGTCAGATTTCAGTGACATGTCGAATCACCATGACTGGGACCATCTTGCTGCTTTAACCATCTTCTGCCTTTGTGGCCTGTGACACGCATACTGGATTCTCCTACTCACCCGGGTACCACCGGCCTCCCTCGATTCTCAGGCCTTCCCAGCAAGGTTGTAGCCGGGCGCCAATCAGTGTTATGTCCACACAAAAGTGGATCAGTGCAGGGTGGCCTCCTGGCCCTTCCCTGGAACATGGGCCAAGGTGCCCGGATGGCACTGCCAAGCCAGCAGGAGCACTACCTGGGTGCCATGGTGGCAGTGCAAGGATGCCTGAGTGCCAGATTGGCACTGCCAAGAACCAGTGGGTGAGGGAGACTACGCCCATAAAATGAGGGTGGAGGGGCTTTTGAAAGGTGGGGGAGTGCAGGGCAGGTAAGTAATGGTGTCTGGGAGTTGGAGGGGTGATGAGTGGGGGTTCTGGAAGGGAGGGGTGCTGTAAGGGAGTTTGGAGGAAGCTGAAGACGGGGGACCCCATAGCAGGGTGTCCTCACTTGGGGGGTATGGGGCCACATAGAACATACAGAGCAGAAGGAGGCCATTCAGCCCATCGAGTCTGCATCAACCCACTTAAGCCATTACTTCCACCCTACCCACGTAGCCCAATACCCCTGCTAACATTTTTGGACAACAAGGGCAATTTACCATCGCCAATCCACCTAACCTACACGTCTTTGGACTGTGGGAGGAAACCGGAGCACCCAGAAAAAACCCACGCCCCCTCGGGGAGAACGTGCAGACTCCTCACAGACAGTAACCTAAGCCGGGAATCGAACCTGGGACTCTGGCGCTGTGAAGCCACAATGCTAGCCACTTGTGCTACCATGATGCCCATGTCCATGTGTGTGGGGGGTGATATTGTCCCTGGGACAAGCTCACTTAGAGATTGGGGCACCTTTTCAAAATGGCAGCCCGATCTCTGAGTTCAGCTCCCTAGTGCTAAAAAACATTCTAAGGGTGGGATTCTCCGTCAAGTGGAACATCCCGCCCGAGGTCAATGGAGTTCTCCATTGTTCATGGTTTGCCCGTGGCATTGTTGCGGCGGGTGGGGGTGGAAGAATCCAGCCCTAAGGTGTGGGCTAAACCGGTGAGAAACTCCCCAGGACCCATAAAAGTGTCATTGGAATAGCGGTGGAGAAATCGCCGGCAGAGCCGGTGGGAAACTCCCCGAAAAACCCGCCACAAATTAACCTAGAAATTTTGGGGGAGAATCATACCCAATGAATGACGACCATGAGGGCTTTTGAAAGGAATCGCTGCAGTTTGGTCCTATCCACACTGGAGGAAGGATTCTGAAGTAATCTGGCTCCACTTCTGGAGGCAAGGCACAACTGTTACTATTGATGGAAGGAAAATATTGTCTCAGTGAGGGACCAGGAAGGAAACTATTAATGCCTAAGACTAGGACGGAAACTTTAACTAATGAACCAAAAGAGAATTGACTCCCTGTTGTTACAGAATGTCAGGAATAAATCACTTGTAAGGGACCAGGAGGAAATATGCCATCAGCTCAGTAAACCATAAAGGAAGTTCCTATTGCCTTCAGCAATTCAGGAAAGTAGCTAGCTCTATCATAAGGTAACCTGTTATCAGTATTGCAAAAGAATAATAAAGAGGGAAGTCACTTTTAGTGATAAATTGTCAGGTGCAAAGCTATTATTGTATCAGTGAGGGACCATTGAGTTTTTGTTACATCTTCGAGATGATAGTGTACCAAAATAAAGCATTTTTGTCTGTGTTCATTTATCAATTGGATTCTTTCTTGTTGGACACATTATACACAGGACGAATTTTGGTTTCTGCTGAATGTTTCTTTAAGGTGCGGAAAATATATATATAATGGTCAAACAAGCCAGGCAATTAATGTGCTTCTGGTGTCTCATTCTTGTCAAATAGTAAGGAGATTGGGAGTTCTGGTGATGTTGTGTAAGAACAAGTCGCACGAAAGGTGCCTCCCACCAGGATCCTTGTTTTTCGATCCCTTTTGCCCATTTTTCAAGACTTTTTTTGTGTTTAAACTGTCATGTGAGAGTACCTTTAAGAATTGGATGTTTAAGAAATGTACCTTTAAGAAATGAAGCCGATCATATTACTGAAGTGATGTCACGGGGGGAGCTGAACTCACTTCTGCTTTTTGGGAGTTTTAGTTTCAATTTTGAAGAATGCTTGGGTGTGGCTATGAGCTGCACTGCTGGTGATCTCTGCCATGAAGGACTATCTCCTAATCCTTTGGTGAAATCGGAATTGTAAAAAAGATCTCAGTATTGAATATAAATCTAAAGGGCTTCTGTTTGAAGGATTTGTTAAGTCTTTTGGATGTGTAAAGGAACAGTTTGCAGGATTGGGTAGTGTTGTATTATTTTCGGGTTTATCTTTGAAGTAAGGGGTGTTAAGAGATCCAATGTTTATTTAAAAGGTTAAGTTGAGTTCATGGAATAAACATTGTTTTGTTTTAAAAACCACGTGTCCATAATTGTAATACTACACCTGGGGAACAAGCCGTGTGCTTCAAATGCAACAACACATTAAAGGGTTGGTTGAACTCCATGATACATTTTGGGGTTCTGAAAACACCTCTCCCATAACAAAACCCAGCTGTTCGAAATGGTTAAAGGTTAGTTGACGGAGCTATGTCGAAAATCTAATCGAGAAAGTCCACTTGAAAGAAACCCCAGGCCGGTAGCCCGACGAGGGAATCTAAGAGAGAGAAGATGGCTGAGGCGACCGCGCCCATCATGGTAGACATGCTAGCTGTGGTGATGGCGCAGGAGTTGGAGAAGTTTGGGAAGCGAATGGACAGACAGTTTGATTGGCAAGGAAAAGAGAGTCTTTCCAAGCCACTATTGAGGAGGCGTTGGGCCCAATCCGAGAGCAGTTGTGCAAGACTTTGAAAGCTGTGAAGGAGCAGGGCGTGATGTTGAAGGGCATGGAGGAGGCTTTGTCGTAGCATGAGAGGCAGCTGACTTCACTGGAAGCAGAGATACTGCTCGTGACAAAGAGCAACAAGGGCCTGAAGGCAAAAGTTGAGATGATTAAATCTCAGGTCAGTGAGGTTGCCGGAGGGCTCAATGCCAGCTGAGTACTTCTCTGAGATGTTCTCAGGGTTGGTGCGGGGGAGTGGGGGGAGAGATTAAGTGTTCGTCCCTCCAAAGTTGGTTAGGGCTCATCGAACACTCCAGCAGAAGCCGTTGCTGAATGAACTACCACGGGCAGTGATTATTCACTGTCATAGCTTTCAGAGGAATGAGTCAAGAAGAACTGCGACTGGGACAGGCACACAGTGCGGATCTAACAAGACTGAACTGGCAAAGAGGCCTGTAGCCTTCAATAAGGTGAAGGCGGTATAATACAACAAAGGAGTGCGATTTGGGTTGATGTATCCAGCGAGATTGAGATATACAATGGGCATGGAAGACCATGAGTGGGATTCTCTGGCCCGCCACACCCGTTTTCTGGTGTGGCACGCCGGCAGCGGGACCTCCGACCCATCAGCCGGCCACGTCCCATCAGCCGGTCAATGGGATTTCCCATTGTGGGCACCCACACGCCGCCGGGAAATCTGCGGGCGTGAGTGCGCTGATTGTGAAATGGGGGATCCCACTGACGGATTCTCCAGCCCCATTACTTTGAAACACCGGAGCAGTTATCACGTGTGGAGGACACGAGTACCATTCGTATAGGAATGGGCAATTAAGAGGTAATATAAAGGGAAGAACGTAGAACAACCAACATCAATAAAGAAACGATACTCAACAAACTATTGGGATTGAGGGCAGAAAAGTTACCCCAGTCTGATGGCCTACATCCTAGGGTGTTGAAGGAAGTGGCAGTGGAGATAGTGTCCTCTCCCACTCCCGGCAGCTGGGATTGGCAGAGTTTTCAGAGGGCCTAGAGTTGCCCAGGGCGGGGGAGGAATTGCGGGAAGAGCTGGAAGCACTGCTGGGTTTGTAGGAGGTTCAAACAGCATTGGAACAGATGCAGTCAGGGAAGGCGCAGGTGGCGGATGGGTTCCCCATGGAATTCTACAAGAAGTTTGCAAATCAGTTAGTTCCATTATTGATGGGGATTTTAATGACTCCCTGTAATGGGGCTCCCTCCCTCAAATGCTTGGGCAGACATCTATCTCTCTTCTCCTGAAAAAGGATAAGGATCCCACAGAATGCAGGTCGTATCGCCCGATTTTATTGCTATTGTGGATGCAAAGCTATTGGCCAAGGTTCCAGCAATGAGGTTGGAGCGCTGTCACCCGGAGGTAGTTGGGGAGGAGCAGACAGGATTTGTAAAGTCATCCAATGTGAGGTGACTGCCAAATGCGGTTCTCATGCCAGCACCTGGGTCGGAACCTTAGATAACTGTGTCATTGTATGCAGAAAAAGCACTCCAGAGGGTCGAGTGAAGGTACTTTTTTGTGGCTTTGGAGACATTTGGCCTGAAATTTGTATCGTAGGGCATTTGTTGTATGAGGATCCTTCTGCCAGCGTTCGTACCAACCACATGATTTCAGGGTATTTTCAGTTGCACTGGGGGAAGAAGCAGGAGTATCCTATGTCTCCCCTTCTGTTCACGTTAGTGATCGAGCCACTGGTCATTGCCCTGAGTGCCTCAAACAAGTGGAGTGGCATAGTAAGGGCTGGTGTGGAACTCAGGGTGTCATTGAATGCAGATGATCGTCTGTTATCTGTGAGAGACCCGGGGCCAGTTATGGTGATGTAACCAACGGGATTCTCCGTTAGCTGATGCCGATTTGGCGCCAAATCGCTATTCTCAGTCACCTCGACAGCGATGCCAATGTGGTCCGGAATGCACGTACAGTAAACACCGTTTCCTTGTCATGAGCGGCCCCGACATAGTATTCTCTGCTACTATGTTACATTCACCACATGGGGCTTCCGCGATTCCCTGCCTCCGATGGGCCGAGTTCCTGATGTCCACTTGTGCTTTTAAAAATTGTGAAACCGGTGTTATGGCTGCTGAGGGAGAGAGAGGGGTACATCGCCATTGTTTGCAGACAGTTGTGCCGCTGGCCAGTGTGCTGCCAGGGCTGGGGGGAGTGGGGCGGGGTGGGGGGAGGGGGGGGGCAGGAGGTGGGCTATGAGTTCAGAGTGGGTGGGCATGGAACACCATTGCTGCAGCCGGCAAGGCAGCCATGCAGCTGCACACGCTGCTGGCTGCCTACTGTGACCATAGTGCAATGGGTCATCTAGGTGTCCCTCCTGGCCATCCCCCTCGGTGCTCAGTGGCCCCAGCCATCCTACCAGCTGTATGGGGGCGTTCCAGCACAACTAGTGCCATCTTGTTGACTGGGATGAGTGTGTGGGATCCAGTTCAAGGTAGTATTTAAAGTGCACTTTACTGGGTGCGAGGGCAGATGTCCTTGCCTCCACCTCATTGGTTGCTTGGAGGCAGGTTCATATTTCATAGAATTTCATACAATTTACAGTGCAGAAGGAGGCCATTCGGCCCATCGAGTCTGCACCGGCTCTTTTGAAAGAACACCCTACCCAAGCCCACACACCTCCACCTCACTCCCATAACCCAGTAACCCCACTCAACACTAGCCAATTTTGGACACTAAGGGCAATTTAGCATGGTCAATCCACCTAACCCGCACACCTTTGGACTGTGGGAGGAAGCCGGAGCACCCAGAGGAAACCCACGCGCACACAGGGAGAATGTGCAGACTCCGCACAGACAGTGACCCAAGCCAGGAATCGAACCTGGGACCCTGGAGCTGTGAAGCAATTGTGCTAACCACCATGCTACCGTGCTGCCCGTTCAATTGGAGGCTGGCAATATCACCTCGGCGTGACTAGGGGACTATACCGTGAGGGGGTCGATTGAATTTTTCTACCCAGAGATAGCCACCGTTTACATTGTATTTCAAGGAATTGCTCATTGTTAGCTGCTGGAAGGAGGTAGAGGGGTGGGAGGAAGCAAATGGGGTGGGGGGGGGGGGGGGGGGGGGGCGTGAGGAAAGCCTGTTTCGTGACAGGGGATTGTTGTTTTCTTTTAGTTTACTGTAGCTGTTTGTAGTTTTTTTAATATAAAATGACAATTAAACAACTCACTGGAGGAGAAGGCTCCATAAATATCAATGATGGGGAAGCTCAATGGATGATCCATTTTGGGATCATCAGAAGACCCCAGCATTACAGATGTCAGTCTTAAAACAATTTGATTCACTCTGCGTGATATCAAGAAACAGTTGAAGGCACTGCATACTGCAAAGGCTACGGGCCCTGACGATATTCTTGCAATGGTCATAGGCAATATTCTGGAGCCTTGTGCTCCAGAATTGCCATGTTCCGATCAAAGCTGTTCCAGTACAGCTACAACACTGGCATCTACCCAGCAATGTGGACAATTGTCCAGATATGTCCTGCAGTCAAAATGCTTGACGACTCCAATTAATTACCAGTCTACTCTCGATCATCAATAAAGTGATGGAAAGAGTCATCAACAGTACAATCAAGTAGCAGTTGCATAGCAATTACCCATTAACTGTCGCTCAGTTTGAGTTCCGCCAAGGTCATTCAGCTCCTGACCTAATTTCAGCCTTGGTTCAAACATAGAATCATAGAATTTACAGTGCAGAAGGAGGCCATTCTGCCCATCGAGTCTGCACCGGCCCTTGGAAAGAAAACCTACTTAAGCCTACACCTCCACTCTATCCCCGTAACCCAGTAACTCCACCTAACCTATCAGACACTGAGGGCAATTTAGCATGGCTAATCCACCTAACCTGCATATCTTTGGACAGTGGGAGGAAACCTGAGCACCCGGAGGAAACCCACACAGACACTGAGAGAAAGTGCAAACTCCACACAGACAGTAACCTAAGGCCACTGTGTCACCCCTACAATGAACTCCAGAGGTGTGATGAGATATCAAGGCTGCATTTGACTGAATATGACATCAAAGAGCCTTGACAAAATTGGAGTCAATGGGGAAAACTCTCCACTGGTTGGATTCATACCTAGCATAAAGGAAATGGTTGTGGTTGTTGAAAGTCAATCATCTCAGTTCCAGAACATCACTTCAGGAGTTCCTCAGGGGTATATTCTCGGCCCAACCATCTTCAGCTGCTTTGTCAATGACCTCCCTTCCATCATAATGTCAGAAGTGGGGATGTTCACTGATGATTGCATGTTCAGTGCCATTCGTGACTCCTCAGATATTGAAGCAGTCCATGTTCAAATATAGCAAGACCTGGGGTGCAATTCACCCAAAACATTTCAAAGTGTCATTTTGGGCCGGTTTGCTGGCTACAAGGGCGGGATTGCAGCCTGTATTCACCTGCACTTAGTTTCAAAACAGAGCCCCACATGAATCCTCACCATGCCTTGTTCCATCGCTGTCGGATTTGCCGGACTCGTGCCTCAACTGCTCACTGCTGCCAAAAGGAAGCTGTTTTTAAAAGCTCTCTCAACACTCACTCCAGGATGGCAGCACAGAGACCTGCTACTTACTTTGGGGATGCTGACCAGGCCTTTGGATGCCGTGGATAAGAGGTGGGGCCCCCTATTCCCCCAAGGGTGTCGGAGAACCAGCAGCAAGGTCAGCAATGCCATCCGTGAGGCAGCGGCAGCTGCAGTGAGTACGGGCAGCAAGACCAGGACAACCGCTGTCCAATGTCAGAAGAAGACAAACTACCTCCACCAAGCTGTAACGGTAAGTTACCACCTCTCTCCTGGCTAGAGTCCTGCTTGCCGCCTCCCAATTTCCCTAAACCACTTCCCCAATCCACTGGCTGGACAACTTGTACACTTGCAACATCTGATCTTCAAGCTTGTTCTTCAAAACCCCCTTGGCACCCTCCAGCACAACTCCTTCATTTCCAGATGCGGTGCCCACACTTGCCATCTGCTTTTGAACCCCCCCCCCCCAACCGACCAAGTGTGCGGCTCACAATGTCCTCTCTTTGTCCCTGCAGGGGAAGATAGCTCATAATAAGAGGGGAAAGGTGAAGACGGGGAGAGTCGTCCCAGAGATCCAAGTCCTCACCCCCAATGAGGAACGGGCCCTGGAGACCATGGGGTTGCCAGAGGAGAGAGCAGTAACTGACAGGGAGATTGGCCTGCGCCAGAGAGGTGAGGAGTTACTGTCCCTTCACCCAGATGACCTGTCTGAAGTGAGTTGTTGATGTCCCACAAAATTATCCTTCCCTCTCACTGCCCACATGGTGATTGCCTTGCAGGATCACCACCTGATGATACCAGGCCACTGGAGTCTTAATCCAACCCATCCAACCCAAGAGAACACCTCGAAGGACAACTCCGAGGAGAACACCGGCGATACGTCACAGCGATTACACGCACCTTCCAACAGCGCAGAGACACTCAGTGAGCACTATCAGCTCACAATTGTTGATGTACATCAAGTGGAGGCAGGAACATCCAAGGGTGCAGCGCTCGGAGGTCTGCTAGATCCCAGGACTTAGTTGGGTCCCAGCCAGATGTAGAGCCTCTGGGCAAGTTTCTCCCAGAGCTGTTGCAGATCAGAGGTCACAGCCGAGACTTTCAGGAGATGTCAGTGACATTCCAATGACTGCAAGGCTGATTAAAGAAGTCCCAAAGTCTCCAGGTGTAGGAGATGGTATTCGCAATGCATGGCACCCAGGTCAATACTGCTAGGTTGGCGACCGCAGTGGGGAACGTGGAGCATGACGTCCGCGGCTTGAGTGGTCCTCTGAGAGAGCTGACTGGTGGTGATTTAACACGAGGATCACAACACCTCAAGTGAGGGGCAAGGTTGAGAAGGTGGGCCTTCATGAATAACCTCAGTCGGTAAGGGAATTGAACCCACGCTGTTGGCCTTGTTCTTTATCACAAACCAGCTGCCCAGCCAACTGGGCTAAACCAGACGTTTAGAAATACTGTGGCTACAAGAGCAGGTTAAAGGCTAGAAATTCTGACTCCTCAAAGCCTGTCGACAATCTAGAAGGCACAAGTCAGGATTGTTGTGATGGAATATTCTCCCCTTGCCTGTATGAGTGTATCTTTAATAACACTCAAGAAACTTGACAGAATCCGGGAAAGGCAACCCATTTGATTGGCATCCCTTCCAGAAATATTCACTCCCTCCTCCACCAATGCACAGTAGTAGCCGTGAGCACCATCTACAAGATGCACCTCCAAGCCAAATACCCTTCTGACTTGGGAAATATTATATCACCGTTCCTTCACTGTTGTAGGGTCAAAATCCTGGAACGCCCTCCCTCACAGCACTGTGGGTGTACCTACACCACATGGACTGCAGCGGATCAAGATGACTGCTGCTCACCACCTTCTCAAAGGCAATTAAGGATGAGCAATAAATGTTGGCCTAGCCAGCGAAGCCCATCACTTTGAATGAATAAAAATAAATAACAAACTCTCACCTGAGATCCTAACGACTCACACAGCCAATGCTCCAGCCCCCTTTTATCCCACCCTTGGATGGAAAAAGTGTAAAAATGGGTTGGCCACCTGCTCTTGTTGCCCATGCCTCATTCCAGTTCATTTCCCTTTTAATTGCATTAACTAGCTGATTAATTGTTGGCAGGCACGTTTCTGACTCTTGCATACACCTACCGACCAAAGTATCACGCAAGTGCACAATGATGTGCCCCATGTCTTTGTTGTTTTAAGGACAGAGGGAAACATCTAGCTCCCTTATTTCTTCTTGCAATATCCTCCCCTCTTAAAAAGGGTGAATAATACTGGGGGCAAATCTACCCAAATTTTCTTCATGCCTTGGCAATGTGGCAATTCTTCTAACACAACATAGTCGACAGAATTGTAGGCTATGGAATCAGAGAACATTGAAGTTGTGCCCCCTCCTATCCCCAGAGGACCCAGCCAGTGTTCCTAAGTAATATTATGAGGTCATCCATTTTTAATGAAAGAGTTTGCACACCTGTCTTCATTATGCATGCTTGGTTGAGCGCCCATAGTCACGAAAGGCTTATGTCAGCGGGAGAGGTTCTGTTTTGACTTTTCTTGATTGACATCCTCATGCGGTTATAATAACTTCTTCTTGCTGTGGTCTCGGGTTCCTTTTGTCAATATCTTGACGTTTATTTTCACAAAGTGTTTGAACCTTCTGTTAGAGAGTTGTAAGAAGAGAGTTGTAGAAAGTTGTACAAAGAAGTTGTAAATGGGTGTTTCTACTGAGCAGTTCCACACATGCTATTGGTACATATGGCTCACTATATACATAGTGTAAACTGGGCAAATGGATATGTAAGGGCCATGAGTTGACATGGAGGGTATCAGGAGCCATGGGGTGGTGGATGGCGGTGCAGGAGTTGGCATGATGGTGTTAGGGGGGCATGACGATGGGTTTGGAGCATGAGTTGGAATGGAGGGGGCCTGGATAAAAATCTTTTGAACTTGCCTCCCAAAAGGTTCCTTAACCTAGAGTAACCTTCACCACTCCTCTCAGGGGCCGCGAGACACAAGTCATGGAGAAGCTGGCCCGATGTCATGAAAATTGGAGTTTGGAAGAGTCTTTCCTTGAAAGCAGCACGGTAGCATAGTGATTAGCACAATTGCTTCACAGCTCCAGGGTCCCAGGTTCGATTCCCAGCTTGGGTCACTGTCTGTGCGGAGTCTGCACGTTCTCCCCGTGTGTGCGTGGGTATCCTCTGGGTGCTCCGGCTTCTTCCCACAGTCCAAAGATGTGCAGGTTAGATGGATTGGCCGTGCTAAATTGCCCTTTGTGTCCAAAATTTCCCTCAGTGTTGGGTGGGGTTACTGGGTTATGGGGATAGGGTGGAGATGTGGGCTTGGGTCGGGTGCTCTTTCCAAGGGCTGGTGCAGACACGATGGACCGAATGGCCTCCTTCTGCACTGTAAATTTTATGATTCTATGAAATGGAGCTGATCAGGTCAGGAGCTCAGGGCGCAGGGTCACTACCCCCATCCTTATCCCTTGCCAGCGGAAATTGGGGACACCAAGAATGGGGCAAGTCTCCCAGAATTGGGTTCCACCCTCCATTTTTAAACGGCTCCGGAAAAATCCAAGGCAAAAGATTGAGGAACCCCAAAAGTAAAAGTAAGAAACATTCTTTTGATGACGATGCTAAGTAATAACTAATGAGAGATAATTTGCATCAGCTTCTATCAGCCACCTGTTTTTCAGGCACAGCTTGGCCATCAAATCGCTCCCAATATCTATGATCTGCAATTTGTTTGCAGTGAATTATTGTCACTTAGCAGTTATTTGCCTTGATTCAGATTGTGTCCTTTGACTGCATATTAAGTGCAAAAATACTTGTTATTTTTGTGTGAACCTTAAGAACAGACACTCAAACGTTGTAGAAATAAGACAGCCTAGAACTATCATAACATTCAAACAGGCTATATTGTTATCTTGTAAATATCCATCAAGATTCACTGTACTAAGGTGGGACGTACGGAATGGTCAGTGGGGTGGAATACAAACAGTAAGATAAAGAACACAATGACCCTATGCAGGGCAGAAGGAAGCAGGAAATTGCTCTTCTCTTCAAAGAGAATCCCTGGAGATTCCCCTTTGACCCTCTCTTATGTCTCATCAAGTGCTCCGTGAAAGAGCTGATTAAGAACTGAGTGTTAGTGTGTATATTCTCTTTGATTTTAAAACAGTTAAGCTAATGTTATTAAATGTCACACTTGAAAAGAACATTCAGAGTACAGGCTGGCAGCATGCATGTTCAATGAAAAACTTTTAAATAATTTAATGTAGCAAATGATAAGTAAAAATTGTTTCATTTAATTTACAACTGTAAACAGGAACTAAATGTAAGCAATTTGATGAAAAATAAACGCAAACGTTATTTATTAGTATAAACGCAACAGACTGGCAATTAATTAATACTGAGAACTACTGTAGGCATAAAGTGTGCAGTAATAATTGTTGATTATTTCAAACAAAATCACTTAAGGCCACATAAATTATTCTGAACTTTGGTCGTCTTTTATTCAAAGCCTTGCTCAGAACATTAAAATCATCACGCTGTTGATACCAGAAGCATCTAAGAAGAATGATTATAGTATCCATTGATTTCTATTCTATCTATCAGTATTACAGATAAATCCATTATAACATATTCTCATTGCAAATAAATTATTCCTGTGCACTGTATGTACATAGTAGAGAAGCAATACCGAGTTAAAACATATACTGTATTCCCATGTCCCAGCTTGATTCTCACGTTTATCACACTTATTCCAAAAACTTTTTGAAACTCTGTTAACTTCCTCGACCTTCACAATTTTTATCTAACTTTCATTTTACTGACGTTTTATGGCTGCGTCTATTTATGAAGTAACCTCCGGCTGTGTTTTCTTTTGCTGAATGCCAATTTCCACATTCAGTTGGGTCCAAGCCTCTGCAAAGTACTGAAGTAGGTATATGCTACTTTGTAAATGTTGCTGATCTGCAAATTGTCACTTCATGGGGATCAAATTAGTGCAGCTTTCAGCTTCATTCACAGTTCGGAAATGCATAAAAGATTTATTTAGGTGTGTTGACTTTATAAACAGTATTCAATGAATCATTCCTGTAACTGTTTTGTTTAAGCACATCCTGGCTCTTTGATAGTGGCAATGTTGGCAAAGCTACAATTATTACCCACAGCCAGCTGCCCTCAGAAGGTGGTTGTGGGCCTTCTCCTTACACCACCATGGTCTTCATGATAGTACTTTCACCGTGGTATTAGATTGGGTACCCCAGGTAATTGGTGTGGTGATGATGAAGGGTCCTGTTCCGCTTTCCAGACTTAAGGTTATCTACATATTCCAGACAGGTATTTGTCTTTGTCATTAATGTCCCTGGCTTGGCGAGGGAGGGGGGGGGGGGGGGGGGGGGGGGGGGGGGGAGAGAGAGAATAGCAGATGTTCACTGCATTACTTTGTTATAGTCTCCATAGGCCCCACAACTGCACAATTTTTTAAAAAAAGTTTCTAAGTTCCTCTGTTTTTTTATAGCTAAGTTTCTGGACTCCAAGTAATTGCACTGCATTTGAAGGGAAAAACTTGCTAGAAATGAGCAGAAGGCCCAAGAAAACTCAACGCTTCTACGGATCTTTGAACCATTATCCAAACCAAAATGGTTAATCCAGGCCAGGTGGTTGATGTTTCAGTCGGTGATTACTTTGGGAATAGCGATCACAATTCCAAAAGTTTTAGAATACTCATGGACAAGGATAAGAGTGGTCCGAAAGGAAGAGTGCTAAATTGGGGAAAGGCACATTATAACAAAATTCGGCAGGAGCTAGGGAATGTGGATTGGGAGCAGCTGTTTAAGGGTAAATCCACATTTGAAATGTTGGATTTTTAAGGAAAGGTTGATTAGAGTGCAGGACAAACGTGTATGTCCCTGTGAAAATGAGAGATAAAAATGGCAAGATTAGGGAACCATGGATGACGGGTGAAATTGTGAGACTAGCTAAGATGAAAAAGGAAGCATTCATAAGATCGAGGCAACTCAAAACTGATGAAGCTTCGGAGGAATATGGGGAAAGTAGGACGGATCTCAAACGCGCAATAAAGAGGGCTAAAAGGGGTCATGAAATATCTTTGGCTAACAGGGTTAAGGAAAATCCCAAAGCCTTTTATTCGTATGTAAGGAACAGGAGGGTAACTAGAGAAAGGATTGGCCCACTCAAAGACAAAAGAGGGAATTTATGCGTGGACTCAGAGGAAATGGGTGAGATTCTTAATGAGTACTTTGCATTGGTATTCACAAAGGAGAGGGACAAGACGGATGTTGAGGCTAGGGATGGATGTTTAAATACTCTAGGTCAAGTTGTCATACGGAAGGGGGAAATTTTGGATATTCTAAAAGACATTAAGGTGGACAAGTCCCCAGGACCGGATGGGATCTATCCCAGGTTACTGAGGGAAGCGAGGGTCAAAATAGCTGGGGCCTTAACAGATACCTTTACAGCATCCTTGAGCACGGGTGAGGTCCCGGAGGACTGGAGAATTGCTAATGTTGTCCCTTTGTTTAATAAGGGTAGCAGGGAAAATCCAGGGAATTATAGACCTGTGAGCTTGACGTCAATGGTAGGCAAACTGTTAGAGAAGATACTGAGGGATAGGATCTCTTCACATATGGAAGAAAATAGGCTTATCAGTGATAGGCAGCATGGTTTTGTGCAGGGAAGGTCATGCCTTACAAACCTAATAGAATTCTTTGAGGAAGTGACAAAGTTAATTGATGAGGGAAGGGCTGTAGATGTCATATACATGGACTTTAGTAAGGCGTTTGCTAAGGTTTCCCATGGCAAGTTGATGGCAAAATTGAAGTCGTATGGGGTTCAGGGTGTACTAGCTAGATGGATAAAGAACTGGCTGGGTAGCAGGAGACAGAGAGTAGTGGTGGAAGGGAGTGTCTCAAAATGGAGAAGGGTGACTAGTGGTGTTCCATAGGGATCCATGCTCGGACCACTGTTGTTTGTGATCTACATAAATGACCTGGAGGAAGGTATAGGTGGTCTGATTAGCAAGTTTGCAGATGACACAAAGATTGGTGGAGTTGCAGATAGCGAGGAGGACTGTCAGAGAATACAACAAAATATAGATAGATTGGAGAGTTGGGCAGAGAAATGGCAGATGGAGTTCAATCCAGGCAAATGTGAGGTGATGCATTTTGGAAGATCAAATTCAAGAGCGGACTATATGGTCAATGGAAGGGTCCTGGGGAAAAGAGAGATCTGGGAGTTCACATCCATTGTACCCTGAAGGTGGCAACGCAGGTTGGTAGAGTGGTCAAGAAGGCATACAGCATGCTTGCCTTCATTGGACGGGGTATTGAGTACAAGAGTCGGCAGGTCATGTTACAGTTGTATAGAACTTTGGTTAGGCCACATTCGGAATACTGCGTGCAGTTCTGGTCGCCACATCACCAGAAGGATGTGGATGCTTTGGAGAGGGTGCAGAGGAGGTTCAGCAGGATGTTGCCTGGTACGGAGGGGGCTAGCTATGAAGAAAGGTTGAGTAGATGAGGATTGTTTTCATTGGAAAGACGGAGGTTGAGGGGGGACCTGATTGAGGTCTACAAAATTATGAGAGGTATGGACAGGGTGGATAGCAACAATCTTTTTCCAAGAGTGGGGGTGTCAGTTACAAGGGGGTCACGATTTCAGAGTGAGAGGGGGAACGTTTAAGGGAGATGTGTGTGGAAAGTTTTTTACACAGAGGGTGGTGGGTGCCTGGAACCCTTTGCCAGCGGAGGTGGTAGAGGCGGGCACGATAGCATCATTTAAGAGGCATCTAGACGGGTATATGAACGGATGGGAACAGAGGGAAGTAGACCTTGGAAAATAGGAGACAGGTTTAGATAAAGGATCTGGATCGGCGCAGGCTGGGAGAGCCGAAGGGCCTGTTCCTGTGCTGTAATTTTCTTTGTTCTTTGTATAACATCAGTGTTCCCCCATACACCAGCTTGGCACTGTATAATATTAATCATCATTTTCATACATTTTTCCCTAATTCGCCTTGGTTTTGCCTTTCCCAGTCAATTATGTGACTTCTGATTGGGCGCTGCGAAGCACAAGATGTTAGGCAGGATTTTCTGGCTAGTCACTCTGCTGGAATCTTATGGCTCCACCGGCGCACACCCCCACCGCTGGTATTGCGGCGGCGAGAAGTGTGTTCATCGGGGTACTCATGAACAATGGGGCCAGACGATCCCGACGCTGGCCACTGGCGAGCCGTCCTTCACCGCTGCAGAACACGCTGTGGAGGGGGGGGGGAAATTCCACCCTTATGTTTGTGTGAGGCAGGTTGAATAAGACAGCAGGCCATTTCCAGGCCTTCCTTTTCTGTATATTAATTTGTTCTCTCCATAAGCAATACCATCGGAGATCAGCATTGATTGTATAAATATTTTGTTCAAATAGCCTCTCAGTTGCATATCCAGTTATTCAAGGTACAGGGAAATGTAAAACCACAGCTTGTTGTCTATAAGTTCCCAGTGGTTCCACAGTTAAGTCAGTTCGCAACTTATATTCCATATAAGGCAATATAGTATTTTACTTAAAGTACCATTGAGATATAATGTTACTTCTGATCAGAAATTTTTAGATTATGCATACAATTATTTTATTTTTTTTAAGTTTAATTTTTTTTTTCCAACTAAGGGGCAATTTAGCATGGCCAATCTACCTACCCTGCACATTTTTGGGTTGTGGGGGTGAGACTCAGGCAGACATGGGGAGAATGTGCAAAATCAACATCTTCTATGTTCAACATGGACAGTGACCCGGGGCTGGGATGAGGCAGCAGTGCTAACCACTGTGCCACTGTGCCACCTTAAAAGGGGGGGGGGGAATTATGCATACATTGAGAACAGATTTACATTACATGACTAGAAACTGTTCAGCAGATAGGCGTGAAGGACCATTAGAACTGGAGCCTCAAACCAGAATTACTGTCACCTGGGTTTTTTCTGCTTTTAAAAGTGGGGCTAGTGTGGAATAGAGGCGCAACATTGCCTTAATGTCCAGATCAATTTCAAATGGACGATGAATATTAGTATCAGTATTTAATGTTCAGTGAATGGGTGAATTTGACAAATTCATGTTTTGTTGTCTGTGGAACCATTATTCCAGAGAGTGATCTGCTCCTGTCCACTGGAACAGTCACCTGCCCAGTACACTCCTACGTTTCAGATTGACTGCTGCCTGTTTTGCTTACAAATTAGATTTGAAATGAGCAAGTGACATGGAGATGCTGGATATACTTTCTTGACAACAAGCTGGGTCAATGTCACTAAAGAATTTCTCTCTAAATCAGTCTGCAAGATCCTGACAAATGGCTATTACTGGCTCCAGACTGAGATAATATACTGAAAGTTTTCTCTGCTTATGAGTCAGGAAGTCAGGTGTATTAGTATAGATAGCCGATACCCCATGCAGTTGATATGGCAATCTCCATCTTCTCACATTTCATGTCCACAAGCTAGATCTGTCATTTGTGTGGTTAACTGAGAAGTGAAAGAATGCCTCCCCTCTCTTTCCACTCCTTGCTTAACCACAACAACTTTTTTTAAAGAATGTGCTTTACAAATTCAGTGAGTGCTTAACTGTTTAAACGCTGTGTCTGTAAAAGACACATACAGACAGGTATTCTAGTAAATTTTTTAAAGGAAATGAAATGGTATTTATTGTACTTAACACCCAATCTAAATAAAATATTGAAAAACCGCTCCTACACATGTATCCAGCCCTGGCTTAGATTCAGGATTATACTCCTGCCAAGGTCCACTGAAATGATGAGGCACTGTTGTAACCTCCAATGGAATACAGAAGCAGGGGTCATTGTTTACCTAATGTTATAAAAGCCATGTTTTATATTGAAATTGACTTTAATTATGTATGCATTCAAGAGTCCACTCACACAAATAAGTTACAATGTGGATGTGGAGGTGGGGCTTGATGGGGGGGGGGGGGGGGGGTTTGGGAGGAGCGGTTTAATTGGTTACAAAGCCAAGAAAAGTCAATTGTATAGGTATTGACAACTTGGATCGTTCAGACTGGGCTTTATGATATTCCCAGGTTGTGGTTTGCGATGATTTAAAGATAATGGATAGTTTCTATCTTTTCTTCTGCTGGATTGATGTTTATGGCCCATGGCGGGTGTGGCTGGTTGAACAACAGGCAGGATGCAAGCTTGCAGGATGGCTAAAGAGAGAGAGGGGGAGAACGCTCATTCAGGAGCTTTCTGGTTTCACACTTTGTCTCTCAACGCTTCTTCTCTGATTGGCTTGGAGAAAAGCAGTGTCCGAAATGATCACATGATGTCCCGTCACAAACGAAGCAGTTAGCAAACAAGGTCATAGCAAGCCAATTTGTCCATTTGTATTAGGAATTATTAGATTAAGATCGGTGGAGTCCCCTTCTACTGTCCAATGTGATTACATCCAGCTTAATAAACTGCTGATGTCTGTGTGTTTTGTGAATGGTTTAGGAGATGGATCATTCACAAGCATCTAAATTGTGAAGTGTTGGGCTGGCTGGGTTGATGTAGACTGCACTTGATGTAGTGTAGCGAGAGACAGACTTCCAACACTTGATGAGATGCAACACAAGTTTATTTAATATCTAACCTATAATACATGTTCAACTGTGGGTTGACACTATGCTGACTTGAATGGAGACCTGATACTAGCCTGACCAGACTTAATAGCTACCACATGGTGTTTGCACTGGCTAGCTCATGAGCTCTGACTCTCTCAGAGGTTTGGTCCCGATAGGGCGGGAAAACTGGTGCCCTCTGGCTTTATAGTGGTCGTGTTCTGTCTGGTGATTGGCTGCTGTGTTCTGTGTGCTTACTGGTCATCCTGTGTGTCAATCACTCCCTATCTGCACTCCATTATATCCATAGATGTGTATTATGACAAGTTGATTGCCTCTGGTGGGCTGTTTCTAGACAGCCTGGTTCTGTTTTAATGGCTATGAAAATTGTAGAGTGCAACTATGCAAATGTTCAGCCATCTTAAAGCTGCTATTTGAGTCATTTAAATGCTGTTGTTCAGTCTTTTTACTTATCCAGTGCTTTCAACCCACTCAATAATTAAAGTCAATTTCAATATAAAACATGGCTTTTATAACATTAGGTAAACAATGACCCCTGCTTCTGTATTCCATTGGAGGTTACAACAGTGCCTCGTCATTTCAGTGGACCTTGGCAGGAGTATAATCCTGAATCTAAGCCAGGGCTGGATAAAGACTTTCCGTCATGGCCTTACAGTGAGGGTAGTGAACCTCCATCCACCCTATTTGATGGGACTTGTTGGAAGTAGGAGAATTGATGTGGTAGGGCAGGGGGGAAACAGGAGAATTGGGGATACAATCAGAGCCAGGGCAGGCACTCTTACATTGGTCATTCGTGCAGCATTAATCCTTAATGGTATGCATAGTATTTTTGAAACAGGTGCCATACTGGTTGATAAAATAGAATATAATAATCTTTACTGTCACAAGTAGGCTTACATTAACACTGCAATAAAGTTACTGTGAAAATGCCCTAGTCGTCACATTCCGGCGCCTGTTCGGGTACAAAAAGGGAGAATGTCCAAATTCTCTAACAGCACGGGCGCGATTCTCCCAAAACGGGAGAAATCGTAAGGCTGGCGTCAAACCCGGGCGGGTTTGACGCCAGCCCCCCCCTTCCCGACCGGGAACCGATTCTGGTCCCCGGTCGGGGCTAGCAGCCCGACGCCGTAAGCTCCGGCATCACGGGCTTAACGAATTTCGTTAAGCCCGCTTGCCGGAGTTAGCGCCGGCTGACGCGTCATATGACGTCAGCCGCGCATGCGCGGATTGGAAGACTCCAACCCGCGCATGCGCGGATGACGTCATCGCGCATTTGCGCGAAACCCGCGCATGCGCGGGCCGGGTTGCCCCTCAGCCGCCCCGCGAATGGATACTGCGGGGCGGCGGAAGGAGAAATAGTGCGCGGGCATCGGGCCCGCTGCCCGCGATCGGTGCCCACCGATCGCGGGCCCATGGCATCCTTGGCACGGCCGTGGTACTGCCGTGCCAATCGGTGCCATGGTTATAAAATGCGAGTGTTTACGGCCGTTTTTACGAACGGCCAGACCAGGTGTGTTTGCCGTTCGTAAAAACAGCCGTAAAGGGCTGGGAACTCGGCCCATCTATCAGCTGAGAATCGCTGCCGGCCGTAAAAAAACGGCGGCAGCGATTCGTGTCGGGAGTTGGGCGTGGGGGGGGGGGGGGAGAATAGCGGGAGGGCGTCGGAACAGCGTGGCCGTAAAATTTTACGAGCCACGCTATTCTCCGCACCGTCGGGAGTGCGGAGAATCTCGCCCCACATCTTTGGACTGCGGGAGGAAGCTGGAGCACCCGGAGGAAACCCACACAGCGATGGACGGGGAGAACGTCAAGACTCCACACAGACAGTGGCCCAAGCCGGGAATCTAACCTGGGACCCTGTCGCTGTGAAGCAACAGTGCTATCCACTGTGCTACCATACCGCTCTTAGTGTAAGGCCTTAAATTGTGGTCTGGATATTTGAAGACCTATTTTCTTTTTATAGCATTTTGAAAACAACCTTCTTTGTAAGATGGCCAGTGGGGAAGCTACCACCCATACTGGACTTTCCAGATTGTTTGAATGGCACAGATGGTATGGCACCTCCTTTTTGCAGACAAATTAGGGAACCTTTCCCATAACCTCACTAAGTTGACAGTGGTCATGGTTTCCCGGCAGCCACAATTAATGGTTCCACTAAGGACTATAGAACTGATATCAAGGTCTGTGTCTAAACAACTGAGGCTAAAAAATGTTTTATTTGTTGGAAAAGTATTACTTGTATTTAGATTTGTTTTAGACTAAGGCATAAAATTTTACTTTTAACATATGTCAGCTGAGGACAACCAAATGGAATTTGAGGCCTATCGCCTATGGGGACCCTAGCAGAGTCCTAGATGACCGCTTATGTGGGAAGTGCTCCCAGCTGCAGAAACTGGAGCTTCGGGTTTGGAGCTTGAGCAGCGGCTGCTGTCACTGTGGCGCATCTGCGAGACTGGGTGTTACATGGATGGCACGTATAGAGAGGTGGTCACACCACAGCTCAAGGGGCAAGAGGAAAAAAGGTAATGTCCGATCAACAGGCAGTCCAGGAAGAGCAGGCAGGTAGTGCAGGAGTCCCCTGTGGTTCCGCTCACAAATTGGTTTTCCATTTTTGAAGCCGATGAGGATGCTGGTACCTCAGAAGAATATCGTCAGAGCCAAGCTTCTGGGACCACAAGCGGCTTAACTGTAAGGTGGGGAAGGAAGAAGAAAGGAGGATAAATAGTAATAGGGGATTCATTAGTTGGGGAGCAGACAGGCGTTTCTAGAACAAAAGACATGACCCCAGGATGGTGTGTTGCCTTCCTGGTGCCAGGGTCAGGGATGTCACTGAACCGCTGCAGGGCATCCTAAAGGGGGAGGGTGAAAAGTCAGAGGTCGTGGTAAATATTGGTACCAATTATATGAAATGAATGAAATGAAATAAAAAAATGAAAATTGCTTATTGTCACGAGTAGGCTTCAATGAAGTTACTGTGAAAAGCCCCTAGTCGCCACATTCCGGCGCCTGTTCGGGGAGGCTGGTACGGGAATTGAACTGTGCTGCTGGCCTGCCTTGGTCTGCTTTAAAAGCCAGCGATTTAGCCCAGTGTGCTAAACCAGCCCTTATAGGTAGAATATGGGATGAAGCCTTGCATCAAGAATTCAGGGAACTCAGCATTGGGTTAAAAAGTAGGACCTCTTAAGGTTGTTATCTCTGGATTACTCCCGGTGGCACCTGCTAGAAGTATAGAAATAGGAAAAATAGGCAGATGAATGAGAGCAAATTACTGCGGATGCTGGAATCTGAAACCAAAAGGAAAATGCTGGAAAATCTCAGCAGGTCGGGCAGCATCTGTAGGGAGAGAAAAGAGCTAACGTTTCAAGTCCAATTGGCCCTTTGTCAAAGCTTTGACAAAGGGTCATCTGGACTCAAAACATTAGCTCTTTCCTCTCCCTACAGATGCTGCCAGACCTGCTGAGATTTTCCAGCATTTTCTTCTAGGGCAGATGCATGCGTGGCTCAAGAGTTGGTGCAGGAGGGAGGGAGGGTTTTAGATTCTTGGATCACTGGGGCCGTTTCTGGGGAAGGTGGAACATGTACAAGAGGGATCTGCATCTAAACCACATTGGGACCAACACCCATGCAGGCAGGTTTGTTATGCTGTTGGGAGGAGTTTAAACAGTTTTGGCAGGGGGAGCGGACACAGTGTATGAGTAAAATATAGACACATCATGCGATAGTAAAGTAAGCAAGTCAGAGTGAGTTCAGGTATGTTTAATGTCAGGGGAGTTGAACATGGCTGGATGGTCTTTATTTTAATACTAGGAGTGTAATAGGTAAGCCTAATGAGTTAAGGGTGTGCATTGATACAAGGAATTGTGACATTGTTGCCATCACAGGGTCATGGTTAAGGAAATGCCACGACTGGGAAATTAATATTCCGGGGTGTAGGATCTTTAGGTGGACAGAGGAGTCCCGGTTGGGGGGGAAAGGGGGGGGGGAGTGGGCAGGACGGACCTGCCCCGTACTTGGGAGCGGGGGGGCGCCCTGACAATCTGGGGGTGTGGGGCTGCTTTGTGGTGCAGGGGGGGATGGGTGTTCGGGCTGATTTATGGTATGGATGGGGGTTTGGACTGATTTGTGGTTGGGCGAGACAGAGGAGAGCATAAAAAGGGAGGTGGTGTTGCACTATTAATTAAGGAATCAATTACTGCAATGAGGAGAGATGATGGGCTGGATTGTTCATTTGGGAGACTATGGGCTGAATTCTCCGATTCTGCCTAAGTGCCGACACCGGCGTGAGCACTGTGGCATTTTACAGCGCCAAAATTGGCGCCGAACCCTCACTGATTCCGGGACCGGTGAAGGGCTAGCAGTGGCGTTGGGTAGAATTCCAGGCTCCCGTGTCAAAAACGGCCGGAGCATGGCCAGGTCCACGGCCGCGCATGTGCACGGCAACGACCTGCAGCGGTCGCGCCGTACACCATGGCGCCGGCCACGCCCGGACCCGACCTGCCAGATGGTGCCACCTGGAAGCACCTTCGCTACCCCCAGATTACCCCCTACCAGACCACCCAGCCCTCGCTGAAGCCCCCCTGGCCAGCAGCATGGCTCCCCCCACCCCCCTCAACTGTGGCGGCGCTGGACACAGTCCGCAGCCGCCACACGAGGTTCACGAAAACTGGGAGCACAAGTGAACTGCTCCATCATGAACTCGGCCCATCGTGGGCGGATCACGGACGGAGGGCTTTCAGGTAAGGTCCTTAGGTCGTCCCAACGGCGGGCTGCGTACTTCTCGATGACGCTGTTTTGGAGAGGTGTAGGATCCAAAAACAGGCACCGACCTCCCGATTCGTTCATAAAAAGGGATTCTCCGACCGATCGCTGATTACTAAATTGGCCTCGGCAAGCGGAGCATTCCACCCTATGTTCTCCCACCGGAGCTGAATTGCAACCAGTTCATCCACCCCTGGGAGTGCAAACTAGTAATTCAGTGTTTCATGCCATGCAAATTTTTACATGGCGTGGAATACGAGGGATTGCCAAGGATTCCCGCAGCCGGCCACCCCACCCGCCACACTGCAAATCAGTCCAAACTACCACCCGCACCTTAAATCGGCCCGAACCCACATCCCCGCAGCGCAGATTGCCTGGGTGCCCCCCCTACTCCCAAGTACGGGGTAGACCCGACCTCCGCCCCGGGACCCCTGTAACAGGGGGACACACACAGGCCCTCCTGTAATACGGAAACGCCCTGCAGGGACCCCTTGTGTAAAGGGACCCCCCACAGCCCTTCCCTGAAAAGAGATGCCTCTCTTGAAGCTAGAGAGCAGTCCAGACAGGGGCAGTGAGAAGAATTATAGCTGTAACACTTACCTTGAAACTCCATGTGTCCATTCTCGAAGGAGAGCAGCTGTGACCTACATTTGGTTACACAGATCCATTAACTGCAAGCCATTCATAACTTTCTAGTAGTGTTCTGTGATTGGCAGCTTCTACTCTGTAGCTTTGATTCTTTCATCTCCCAATGTTTATGAACATTGTCCACATCAAAGATAGGTAAGTGCATTCCTAGCACTAAGTGCATTCAATCACTGAAGATTGTGATTTCACTGCTCTTACCTCTCACTGGGGTTTCACCCTGCTGTTGGAGGCTAAGCATGAAATTGTAGGGTCTCTGACGCATGTTTTTAATTCCTCTTTGGCCATGGGGGAAGTGCCAGAAGATTCTCCGGGTCACAGTGGGGTAGCATGGTGCTGGAGTGGCTCACGCTCCTGCTGCCGGTCACGGCATGAACCCGGCACCACTGGGTCCGCGCATGCGCAGTTGGGCCGGCATCAACTAGCGCATGCGCAGTGGCCTTCTTCCCCGCGCCAAATGGCGCAGGGCTACAGGAGCCGGTGCAGAGGAAAGGAGACCCCCCGACAGAGAGGCCGGCCCGCTGATCGGTGGGCCCCAATTGCGGGCTAGGCCACTACGGAGGTGCTCCCCCCCCTGGGGTCGGACCCCCCACCCCCTACCCCCCCCCCCCCCAACTGGTTTCCCCCGGACCCTTCAACGTCGAGGTCCAGCTGGCTCAGAGCATGTTAGAACGGCGCCGGTGGAACTCGGCTTTTTGGTGATGGCCGCTCGGCTCACCTGGGCCGGAGAGTCGGCGCATACCCCGACTGGCGCCGCGCCGACCACGCCGGCCCCAGTGGCGCCGATTCATGTCACAGCATCGGGGCAGCGTGGTGCAATTTTCTGACCCGGTGGGGGCCGAAGAATTCCGCCCGATAAGTAAGTTTGCAGGTGACACCAAGATTGTTAGAGTGGTTAACAGTGGGGTAAAGGGTGGTAGATTACACAAATATATAGATGGGTTGGTCAAATGGGCAGAGCAGGGCAGATGGTATTTAACCCTGTAAAGTCTAAGGTGATGCACTTTGCTTAGGTAGAAGAAACAGGATAAGGGAGTATGTAATGAATGGCAGGACACTCGGAAGCTCAGAGGAACAGATGGATCATGGGGTAGTTGTCCACAGGTTCCTGAAGGTGGCAGAGATGTGAATAGGGTAGTTGAGAAGGCATATGGAACACTTGCCTTTATCAGTCATGGTATAGAATATAAAAGCAAGAAGGTTATATTGGAGCTGGACAGAATATTGGTTTTATGAAATCACTGAGAGTCTACATCGTGCTGTATCAAAGAAATATAGGTTTATGTACAAAGCAACACACAGATCCCGGTAGTTCCCAATTGGTCTTAATGATTGGTGCTGAACTGCCTTATATACAACAGAGTTTCCCCTACTCCCTTAACAAGGGAGCTCGTTCTCCGCAATGGACACGGGGTAGGTAATCATTCCCACTCCATCAGTCCAGTGCGGCTGATCGTGACAGTTGGTTAGGCCACAGCTGGAGTATTGTGTGCAGTTCTGGTCACCTAACAGGTGAAGGATGTGATTGCACTGGAGGGCGTGCAGAGGAGATTCACTAGGAAGTTGCCTGGGTTGGAGCACCTGAACTATAAGGACAGTAAGAAGTCTTACAACACCTGGTTAAAGTGCAACATATTTGTTTCAAACACTAGCTTTCGGAGCACTGCTCCTTCCTCAGGTGAATTCACCTCATTCACCTGAGGAAGGAGCAGTTTTCCGAAAGCTAGTGTTTGAAACAAACCTGTTGGACTTTAACCTGGTGTTGTAAGACTTTTTACTGTGCTCACTCCAGTCCAACGCCGGCATCTCCACATCAGAACTATAAGGAGAGATTTGATAGGCTTGGGTTGTTTTCTTTAGGGCAGAGAAGGCCGAGGGGCGATATGATTGAGATGTATAAGATTATGAGGGGTTTAGACAGGGTGAATGTGAAGCAGCTGTTCCCATTGGTTGAGTGGTCAATCACAAGGGGGCATTGTTTTAGGCTGAGGGGCAAGAGATTCCGAGGGGATTTGAGGAAATAAACATTTCACTCAGAGGGTGGTGCGAACGGAATGCACAACCAGGGAAGGTAGTGGAGGCTGGAAAACTCACAACCTTTAAAAACCATTTGGATGAGCACTGGGAATTAAGGATATGGGACAAGTGCTGGTAAATGGGATTAGCATGGGATTAGGGGTAGTTATTTTTGGTGCAGACTCGATGGGCCGAAGGACCTGTTCTGCGCTGTACGACTCTATGGTCCTATGAGGAGGTGTTGATAGTGGCATAAAGGTAAAATAGCAGAATGTGTTCACAGGAGGACAAAGACCAGTGCACAGTGAAAGCAAAGCAGGATTGATGGCCCAGTGGGGGAGGGTGTGCCTGTTTGAATTGGGATAAAACCAAGGAAATAAAAAACAAAAATGGGGCCAGGATGGAGGGGAATGGTCACAGTCTAAAGCTGTTGAACTCAATGGGCGGGATTCTCCAGTCTCCCAGCTGCGTGTTTCTCAGCAGCAAGAGGCGGTGCGCCATTCCCTGGCAGCGGGATTCTCTGCTCCCGCGACTGTCAATGAGATTTCCCAATGAAGCCACCCCACACCAGCAGGAAACCCATGGGTTGGGGTGCACTGTCGGTGAGACCAGAGGGTCCCACCGCTGGCAAACAGCCAGAAATTCCGACCAATGTTGAACTCAATGTACCATTAACACTTTTTTTCTTGTGTCCATGACACCTCCATCAATACTCCACAGCTCCATCCTATCCCTGACCTATTCAGCCCCCTCCCCCAACACATACACCCCTCCAACCCCTCGGCAACTATATGATTCATTGCATTTCTACGCATTTTCAATTCTGAATATCGACCACAAAATGTTAACTCTGTTTATATCTCCAGAGGTGCTGCCAGATCTGCTGCGTTTATCCAGCATCTACAGAATTTTGTTTTTATTTTAATTTCTGCACTTCGGGTTCAAGAACAACCCAAACTGATGGAAATGAGGTTCCTTTTTGTTGGCCGCAGCCATAATCTTTTGTAAAATGAAATTTACCGTCTAATTCACTTAGTAGTGAGGATGGATTCTTGTCACAGGTTAGCAATCTCAGCAGGTAAAGGACTGTTGTTGAAGGAATTTTGACAATCTTCCAATAATGTGTCTGAGTTGAGAAGTATCTTTATCCTGTTCCTGTGTTATAGCTGAAGTGCACAATTGCAATTTAAAACATGTGTTCCCAGATTTGGGAACCTTTACTTGGAGAAGTAAATTATAGCCAGAGGTATGATTGTTCTAGACCACATGGGCCGGGATTCTCCAAACCCTCGGCCAATTTGTGACAATAAGTGATTATTATTATTAAGTTCTGATGACGCGTGAAAAGCGGCGCCAACCACTCCGGCGTCAATGGTCCCCGATAATGAGGAATGCTCCCCTTCCTAGGGGGGCTAGGTCGGAGCCGGAGTGGTCCCAGCAGGTCCAGCTAGCGCTGAACGGCCAGCGCGAGTTCGCACATGCGCGCTATGGGCGGCATGATTCCGCATATGTGCGGATCGGCCGGTGTGATTCTGCGCTTGTGCGTGGGTTCCCGTCTCCGCTCCGGAACCCGGGCAAAATGGCGGAGCCCTATAGGGGTCCGGCCCGGAGGAAGATAGGCCACCACGGAACCAGCCCGCCCGTCGATAGGTAGGCCCTGATCGCGGGCCAGGCCACCTTGGAGGTCACTCCCGGGGTAGGATCGCCCCCCCCGGCCCCAACAGACACATCTTCCAGGTGTGGGACCTGAGTAATCCACACCGTGGGATTCGGCGGCCACTCGGCCCGTTGGGGCCCGGAGAATCGCCGGGGGGGGCGCTTTCAATGGCCCCTGACTGGCACTGTGGCGATCCCGTGGGCGCCTGAGAATCTGCACCGGAAAATCCGTAAGCCGGCGGCTGGGCGTGATTCTCGCATCCCCCAGGGATTCTCCAACCCGGTGCGGTATCGGAGAATCCCGGCCAAGAGTTCAAATTCCACCATGGCAGCTCGAGGTTTTAAGTTCAGTGAATTAAATCTGGAATAAAAAGTTAGTTAGTTACAACAATGATGACCATACAGGACATGAACATAGACACTGTTATGCCTGCACAGTTCTTCTCACTAACAAATGGTGACTTGTATCAAAATGGAGAGAGCTGTCATACAGGTTAGTCAAGCAACATCCTGACAGTCATACTCACAAAAACAAACCTTTCAGCCAATATCTCAGACTCTTCCATCACCATCCCTGGATATGTCTTATCCCAACAGCAAGACAGGACCACAAGAGTTGGCGGCAGAGGGGTATACAAATAAGGGACGGTCCTGGGAGACTTCAACAATGTATCTAGACTCACAAAGTCTCAGGGCCTCGTGTTAAAAATGGGTAAGGGACATCCTGCTGATCACAACTTGCCAAAACCCGTCAGCTGATGAATCAGTACTCTTCTATGTTGAACACCAGTTGGAAGGAGCACTGAGAGTAGCAAGAGCAAATAATGTTATCTGGATGAGGGTTTTATTTTCCCTTACCAAGAGTGGCTCGATAGTACCATCACAGAACAAGTTGGCTGAGTCTTTTTTTTTTTAAATAATTTTTATTGGAATTTTTTACAGCAAATATAAAAATATAACAACAAGTAATAACATGCAACTAACTGCCCCATAACACCCACAAATCCCCCCAAACCGTAACATCACATGTATCACACTCCGCCCAACCCCCCAACAAGAAAACTTAACCATAAATAAAAATTAAATAAATCAAATTTAAATTAAATAAACCAACATAGTCATCTCCCCCCCCCCCCCCCCCCCCCCCCCCCCCCCCCCCAACCCCCCCGGGTTGCTGCTGCTACTGTCCCAGTACCCTATCGTTGAGCCAGAAAGTCGAGGAAAGGTTGCCACCGCTTAAAGAACCCTTGCACCGATCCTCTCAGGACGAACTTGACCTTCTCTAGCTTAATGAAACCCGCCATGTCATTGATCCAGGTCTCCACGCTTGGGGGCCTCGCGTCCTTCCATTGTAGCAAAATCCTTCGCCGGGCTACTAGGGATGCAAAGGCCAGCACACCGGCCTCTTTCGCCCCCTGCAGTCCCGGCTCTACCCCAACCGCAAAGATCGCGAGTCCCCATCCTGGCCTGACCCTGGATCCCACCACCCTTGACACCGTCCTCGCCACCCCCTTCCAGAAATCCTCCAGTGCCGGGCATGCCCAGAACATATGGGCATGGTTCGCTGGACTCCCCGAGCACCTGACACACCTATCTTCACCCCCAAAGAACCTACTCATCCTCGTCCCAGTCATGTGGGCCCTATGCAGCACCTTGAATTGAATGAGGCTAAGCCGCGCACACGAGGAGGAAGAATTAACCCTCTCCAGGGCATCAGCCCATGTCCTGTCTTCGATCTGTTCCCCCAGTTCCCCCTCCCACTTAGTTTTTAGCTCCTCTACTGACGCCTCTTCCACCTCCTGCATAAGCTTGTAGATATCGGATATCTTCCCCTCCCTGACCCAGATCCCCGAAAGCACCCTGTCACTCACCCCCCTCGCGGGGAGCGCAGGGAATCCCTCCACCTGCCGTCTAGCAAATGCCTTTACCTGCAGATATCTAAACATGTTTCCTGGAGGGAGCCCAAATTTCTCCTCCAACTCCACCAGGCTCGCAAACCTTCCGTCGATAAACAGGTCCCTCAGCTGTCTAATGCCCGCTCTGTACCATCCCTGAAATTCCCCATCCATGTTCCCCGAGACGAACCTATGGTTCCCCCTTAACGGAGCCTCCATCGATCCCCCCACTTCTCCCCTATGTCGCCTCCACTGCCCCCAAATCTTGAGGGTAGCCGCCACCACCGGACTCGTGGTATACCTCGTGGGAGGGAGCGGCCACGGCGCCGTTACCAGGGCCCCCAGGCTTGTATCCCCACAGGACGCTCTCTCCATCCGTTTCCATGCTGCCCCCTCCCCCTCCATCACCCACTTACGCACCATCGACACGTTGGCCGCCCAGTAGTACCTCGAGAGGTTGGGCAACGCCAGCCCCCCCCCCATCTCTACCCCGCTCCAAGAAGACCCTCTTCACCCTCAGGGTGCCATGCGCCCAAACAAATCCCATGATGCTGCTGGTCACCCTTTTAAAAAAGGCCCTAGGGATAAAGATGGGCAAGCACTGGAAGAGGAACAAGAATCTCGGAAGAACCGTCATTTTGACGGATTGCACTCTGCCCGCCAGCAACAGCGGCACCATGTCCCACCTTTTAAATTCCTCCTCCATCTGTTCCACTAGTCTGGTGAAGTTAAGCTTATGGAGAGCCCCCCAACTCCTGGCCACCTGCACCCCCAAGTACCTGAAACTCTTCACTGCCCTCCTGAAAGGGAGCCTCCCAATTCCCTCCTCTTGATCTCCCGGGTGCACTACAAATACCTCGCTCTTTCCTAAATTTAGCTTCTAGCCCGAGAAGCCCCCAAATTCCGCTAACAGCTCCATCACCCCCGGCATTCCCCCCTCTGGGTCCGCCACATATAACAGCAGGTCGTCCGCATACAGCGATACCCGGTGCTCCTCCCCACCCCGCACCAGACCCCTCCGTTTCGCTGACTCCCTCAACGCCATGGCCAGCGGTTCAATCGCCAGTGCAAAGAGCAGGAGGGACAGGGGACACCCCTGCCTGGTCCCTCGATAGAGCCTAAAGTACTCCGATCTCCTTCCATTTGTGACTACACTCGCCATCGGCGCCGCGTAAAGCAGCCTCACCCATTTGCTGAATCCCTCCCCAAATCCAAACCTCTCCAGCACCTCCCACAGGTACCCCCACTCAACTCTATCAAACGCTTTCTCTGCGTCCAGCGCCACCACTATCTCCGCCTCCCCCTCCACTGCTGGCATCATGATAACATTGAGCAGTCTCCGCACATTCGTGTTGAGCTGCCGCCACTTGACAAATCCTGTCTGATCTTCGTGAATTACCTCTGGCACACAATCCTCTATCCTGGTAGCCAGGATCTTCGCCAGCAACTTAGCGTCCACGTTAAGGTGCGAGATAGACCTATATGATCCGCACTGCAAGGGGTCCTTATCCCGTTTTAGGATCAAAGAGATCAGTGCCCGCGACATCGTCGGGGGCAAAGCCCCCCCCCATGCCTCATTGAAGGTTCACACCAACAGGGGACCCACCAGGTCCGCATATTTTTTGTAAAATTCCGCTGGGAACCCGTCTGGCCCCGGGGCCTTACCTGACTACACTTGTCCGATCTCCCTGACTAGCTCCTCCAACTTTATCGGCGCCCCCAGCCCCTCTACCAGCCTCTCTTGAACCCTTGGGAAACATAGCCTGTTCATGAAGCTCTCCATCCCCTCTCTCCCCCTCGGAGGTTCCGACCGGTACAATCCCTCGTAAAAGTCCCTAAAGACCCCATTTACTTCTGTCCCCTTCGGCACTACATTTCCACCCCCATCCTTCACTCCACCAATTTCCCTAGCCGCATCTCGCCTACGGAGCTGATGCGCCAACATCCTGCTCGCCTTCTCTCCATACTCATATACCGCGCCCTGCACCCTCCTCCACTGTGTCTCCGCCTTTCTGGTGGTCAACAAGTCAAAATTGGCCTGCAAACTGCGTCGTTCTCCCAGCAACCCTTCCTCCGGTGCCTCCGCTTATCTCCTGTCCACCTCCAGGAGCTCTCCCACCAGTCTTTCCCTCTCCTTCCTCTCCCTCCTTTCCCTGTGGGCCCGGATGGAGATCAGCTCCCCCCGGATCACTGCTTTCAGATCCTCCCAGAGCATCCCCACCTGGACCTCCCCCGTATCATTGGTATCCAGATACCCCTCAATGCTTCTCCGAACCCTCTTACACACCTCCTCCTTCGCCAGCATCCCCACATCCAGGCGCCAGAGCGGGCACTGGTCCCGCGCCTCTCCCATCTCCAGATCAACCCAGTGCGGGGAATGGTCCGAAATCGCTATGGCCGAGTACTCGGCATCCTGCACCCTCGGAATCAATCCCCTGCTCAGGACAAAAAAGTCTATCTGGGAATAAACCCTATGGACGTGAGAGAAAAAGGAATACTCCCGCGCTCTCGGTCTCCCAAACCTCCAAGGATCCACCCCTCCCATCTGGTCCATGTATCCCCTCAGCACTTTGGCCGCCGCCGGTCTCCTACCCGTCCTTGAACTGGACCGGTCCAGTGTGGGATCCAGCACTGTGTTAAAATCTCCCCCCATGATCAGGCCCCCTGCCTCCAGGTCTGGGATGCAGCCCAACAATCGCCTCATGAAGCCAGCATCATCCCAATTCGGGGCATATACGTTCACCAGCACCACCTTCTCTCCCTGCAGCCTACCCTTCACCATAATATATCTGCCCTCCTTGTCCGACCCCACCTCAGCCGCCTCAAACGCCACCCTCTTCCCCACCAGAATCGCCACCCCCCGGTTCTTCGCGTCCAATCCTGAATGATAAACCTGCCCCACCCACCCCTTCCTCAGACGAACCTGGTCCGCCACCTTCAGGTGGGTCTCCTGCAGCATAGCCACGTCCGCCTTCAACCCCCTTAGATGGGAAAACACCCTGATTCTCTTAACCGGCCCGTTCAGCCCCCTCACGTTCCAGGTAATCAGCCGGATCAGAGGGCAACCCGCCCCCCTCCCCCGCCGACTAGCCATAGCTTGGCAGATGTTCACCCCAGGCCAGCACACCCCGCTCGACCCGTACCCCATGGCGATAACGCCTCTGCTCTTCCCTCCCGGCCCCAATCGGCTCCTTCCTAGTCATTTCAGCAGCAATCCGGTATCCCCCCCACCTCCCCCCCCTCAGGCTAGGACCCCTCCTAGCCGCGACGCACCCTCCATGGTACTTCCGTGAGTCAGCTGACTTCTGCTGACCCCGGCAGCTCCCGCCAAAACCTATCCCCTGCCGGCATGGGGTCATCCCCCTCTTGCCACACCTCCTTGGCATTGCTGCAGCGCGGGAAAGAAGACCCATAGAGGCCCCGCCCCCACCGCAAGCTCCACCCCCCCCTGCCCCGCAGCGTGGGAAACCAGAGGAAAGCCCGCGCTTTCACACTGCCACACCCCACCCTTCTGACGCAGTTCCCCAAAATCCATTTTCACCTCAATCCCCAGCCCCGTACAGAAGAGAACATATAAAACACAAACCCCAACACTCCCCACCTAACCCACAACCATGCCCAACAAACAAACCCACCCGTAAACAGAGCAAACAGAAAACCAGCATACATAACACACATGTCGAAGTTAAAAAAGTTGAAACAGTTGGAACAAAACAGCCACAGCGGAAACAACGACGGCCAAAGTATGTCCCCAGGCCCTAGTTCGAGTCCAGCTTCTCCGCCTGTACAAAGGCCCACACCTCCTCCGGAGACTCGAAGTAATGGTGTCGGTCCTTGTATGTCACCCACAGGCGCGCAGGCTGCAGCATTCCAAACCTGACCTGCTTGGCATGAAGCACCGCCTTCGTCCGGTTGAACCCGGCCCGCCGCTTAGCCACCTCCGCACTCCAGTCCTGGTAGATCCTCACTACCGAATTCTCCCATTTACTGCTCCTCTCTTTCTTGGCCCAGCGCAGCACACACTCCCGGTCACTGAATCGGTGGAACCGCACCAGCATCACCCTCGGGGGCTCACCTGCCTTGGGCCTCCTGGCCATCACTCTGTGCGCTCCCTCAAGCTCCAGGGGCAAATGGAAGGACCCCGCTCCCATCAACGAGCTCAGCATCGTGTTCACATACGCCAGGAGATCCGACCCCTCCAGCCCCTCCGCCAGAACCAGGATCCTCAGATTCTTTCGCCTCGTGCGAACGTCCAGCTCCTCCAAGCGGTCCTGCCACTTTTTATGAAGTGCCTCGTGCAACTCCACTTTCCCCACGAGGACCACGGCCTCCTCCTCCCTTTCAACGGCCTGCTGCCGCAACTCCCGAATAGACTCCTCCTGGGCCGCCTGGGTCCCAAGCAGCTTGTTCGTAGTTGCATTCATGGAGTCCAGCAGCTCAGCCTTCATCTCAGCAAAACAACGTAGGAGCGAGGCCTGTTGCTCCTGCGCCCACTTCCACCAGTCCTCGGGTGTTGTGCTGGCCGCCATTTTGTTTTCCTTCCCCCGTTTTTTTGGGGGAGTTGCTGCAGCCTTTTTCTTCGTCCCACTCCGGTGGAGCACCATATAGTGTGGGGCAAGTTCTTCCAGGCACCTTCCCCCACCGGGATGCGTAAAAACAGCGCCGTTTGGGGCCCTCGAAACGGCCCAAAAGTCCCTAAATAGTGGGAGCTGCCGAACGTGCGGCTTAGCTCCACATAGCCGCAACCGGAAGTCAAGTTGGCTGAGTCTTGAAGGACATAGCTGCCAGACTGGGTTTGATTCAGGTTTGCAAGAACCTAAATGAGCACTGGGATTATCTGGCCTCAGAGACAGCCCGCAATTGGCCACTGGCAGGATTTTCTTCTGAGGTCAGTGGCATTTTGTATGGCCCATCTGCCCTGCTGCTGGGGAACTCGCCACAGGGAGTAGCCTTCAGCAGGACTGAAACGTCCTGGACGAGGGAAAAACTTCTCTGACCTCATAGTCTCCAATCTACTTGTTGCAAATGCATCTTATCCATGATGGAATTGGTAGAAATGACCACCACATAGTCCTCGTGAAGGTGAAATTGGTTCTTCACATTGAGAACATCCACCATTGTGTATGTGGCACTACTACTGTGCTCAATGGGATTGATTCAGAACAGATCCAGCAGCTCTAAACTGGGCATCAATGAAGCACTGCGAGCCTTCAGCAACAGCAGAATTATATTCCATTGCAATCTGCAACCTCTTGGGCCAACATTTGTCTCACTCCGCCATTACCATCAAGCCAGGAGGTCAATATTAAAAATAAAAAATCCTGGAAGTACTCAGCAGGTCGGCAGCATCTGAAATGGAGAAACAGAGTGAACATTTCAGGTCTGTGGTTGTTCATCAGGACCTGATCACAAACCTGAAAACCAATCTTAAGCCAAATTGATTCACAGCATATGATCTCAAGAAAAGTTGAAGACACTGAATACATCAAAGGCCTGAACAATATCCCAAAGGTTGAGCTGAAAATTTATATTCCAGAACTAGCCAGTCCCATTGTCAAGCTGTTCCACTACAGCTGGCATCTATTAGGCAATGTGAAAAATTGCACCAGAATGTCCTCCCCACAAAAAGCAGGACAAATCCAGCCAATTACCACCCAGCAGTCTACTCTTGATTAGAATTAATAGAATGGATTTGCTGTCAAGTGTCCTTTCCACAACAATAATCTGCTGACTGATGTTCAGTTCGGGTTCTGCCAGGACCACTCGGTTCCAGACCTCATTACAGTCTTGGCACAAGTTGTGACAAAGGACCTGGATTCCAGCGGTGAGATGAGAGTAACTGCCCTTGACATCTAGATAATGTTTGATTTAATGTGACATCAAGGAGCCCCAGCAAAATTGCAGTCATTGTGAATCAGGGGGAAATCCTGAAGTCGTGGGCAGGATCCTTCAATGGAGCTATGTCCCCACGCCCGCGACACAATATGGGCAAATCACTCCGGACTTTCCTGAAGAAAGTCCGGACCGATTCACTTCCCTGAAGGGAGCTAGCAGGGCCCCGGAGTGATCGTCGCAACACTGGCTGCCGATACGGGGCCTTGCACTTCCGGTCAGGGGTCCAGGCATACACACAGCGGCGGTCTGCATCGGCCGCCCTATGCGACATGGCCAACCCGGACCGCCATCAAAAACATAGGCCCCCGACAGACTGCGCCCGCCCGCGCAGGGGCTGGTTTAGCTGACCAGGCTAAATCGCTGGCTTTTAAAGCAGACCAAGCAGGCCAGCAGCACGGTTCGATTCCCGTAACAGCCTCCCCGAACAGGCGCCGGAATGTGGCGACTAGGGGCTTTTCACAGTAACTTCATTGAAGCCTACTCGTGACAATAAAGCGATTTTCATTTCATTTTCATTTCATTTCATTGGTGGCCCCCGACTGGTAGCCTGGCCGTCCTGGAGGCACCCCCCCCCCCCGCTCCCCCCACCCCCCCGGTCACCCCTCCCCCCTTCCACCCCCCCTGGTCACCCCCCCACCAGGGCGGTCGCGGACTGAGTCCGTAGCCGTCACGTCGAGTTCCCGACAGGTGGAACCATGAGAGAACCACGCCTTCGGGAACTCGGCCAGCTGCACTTGGTGAATTGCCACGGGGCCTCTTTCAATGGTCCCCAACTGGGGCTACGCGATTGGCGCCGATTCTCCGGGGACCAGAGAATTGCAGGAGCGGCATCGGACCTGATCTCGGGTTCGACGCCCATTCTCCACCCCCACGCCGATGCCGATTTTGGTGCAGAAGTTCGGAGAATCCCGCCCACAAAGGAAAATTACTATGATTGTGGCTGTTGGAAGTCAATCATCGTATCCCCAGGACATTATTACAGGAGCTCCACAGCTTTGTCCCAACCATCTTCAACTGCTTCATCAATGACCTTCCCTCCATTATAAGGTCAAATGTGAGAATGATCATGGATAATTACACAATGTAAGGTGCCATTTGTGACTCCGCAGATACTGAAGGCATCCATATCTCTATAAAGAAAAACTTGGACAACATTCAGGCTTGGATTGATAAGTGGCAAGTAACATTTGTGCCACCCAAGTACCAGGGAACGTCTACCTGCAACAAGAAAAGGTCTAACCACGTCCCTCTGACACTCACGTTCAAAAGTACTAACGTGACTGAACAACCCCTCCCCATCAACATCGTAGGGGGGGTCAACTTTGCCCAGAAATTTAATTGGACCAGCCACATAATGAGTGTGGTGACAATAACAGTTAAGAGGTTGGGTATTCTGTGGCAAGTGACTCAACTCCTGATTCTCCAAATCCTGTTCGGAGGGCCCGAGTCAGGGGTGTGATGGAATAATCTGCACTTACCTGGGTGTGTGCAAGAATCAAGAATCTCAACACTTTCCAGGACAAAGCAGACTGTTTGATCAGAATTCTGCTCACCACCATAAACATTCACTCCCTCCACCGCCGGTGCTCAATGGCAGACGTTTTTACCATAGACAAGATTCACTGCAGCAAGTCGCCAAAGTTCCTTTGACAGCACCTTCCAAACCCACAAGCTCTACCACCTAGAATTATATGGGTAGCAGGTACAGGAAACACCACTGCCTCAAAGTTCCCCTCAAAGTCACAAACTATTTGTCATTATTGCCTTTTTTCATTGTTTGTTCAGAAAACTGGAACTCCTTCTTAACACTGTGCATGTACCTACATTACAGATTGCAATGGCTCAAGAGGATAGATCACCACCACCTTCTGAAGGACAATTTGGGATGAGCAATAAATTCTGGCTCTGCCAAGAACACATCCCATGAATGAATAGCAACATTTAGAAAGGCAATTGTTTTAATAGGAAAGTGTAACATCCCAGACAGATTCTACGGGGTGGGAATGCTTATCTTCCCCATGCTCCTGACGGAGTATGAGCTCCCCCCCCCCCCCCCCCCCCCCCCCCCCCGCTAGGGTTGGGGTATCTCAATTAACCCATATATATAAGGCAAGCAGGTAAGGCACGAACGGGAGAGAGGAACCCAGTGGGGATCTACCGGGTAGTGTACATTGATGTGTTATCTGTGTTGGTTTAACATGACTGCAACTGGATGCAGTAAAACGAGAAACAGGCTTCCGACACAGGAGATGTCCAACACTGTTTATTGAACCTGTTGATTACTATACATCATCTGCTGTGGGTTGACACTCTATTAACCTAAATGATAACCTCCTACTGGCCTGACCAGACGAGCTCTCTATTACATGGTGATGATATTCATTGGCCTGTGCACTGTGACTATCTCCCTAACTGCGTCCTGTGAGAGAGGGAGTCTTAATGCACTGTGGGCTGTATAGTGGTGGGAATGAATGAACATATGTACATGGGAAGGTGTCTATCATGCAGATACTGAGCAAACTGAACAAACCTTACAAGATTTAAGTCTATAAATTCAGTCTTTGTGGTGGGCGACGAATTCCTGTCGATCACCGCAGAGGTGGAGGGGGGACGCCGGCACCTGGAGAGGCGGGATGGCTGCCATCTCGGTGGTCTTGTGGACAGGTGGGATCGCTGCCAGATTGGTGGCCTCGTGGTGCAAGATGTCCGGAGGAGGCATGATGACATGGGGAGAAGTGCGGTCGGGTGATGGGCATTAAACTTTACGCAGCGCCCTCTTGTTGCGCCGTAAAATTGAGCCATCAGCCTTTTGGACAACGAAAGACCTGGGAGCAGCCTGTCTGACGACAACAGCTGGGGCTGACCAACCTCCCTCAGGCAACTGAATGCGAACAACATCGTCTGGAGCCAGCGCTGGCAGATCCGTGGCATGAGCATCATATGTGATCTTTTGCTGGTCCCTGGATTGCTGCACCTTCTGCAGCACCGTGAGGTGGCCAAGGCCTGGAACACGGATGGCTGGAACAGTCGTCCTCAGGTTGCGGTTCATGAGCAACTGCGCCAGAGACAAACCAGTCGACAGAGGGGTTGCCCTGTATGCCAATAGCGCCAGGTTGAAATCGGAGGCTGAGTCTGCAGCCTTGCACAACAACCGCTTGACAATATGGAGCCCTTTCACCGCCTTCCCGTTTGATTGCGGGTAATGGGGACTGGAGGTGTGTGACTAAAGTGGTAGGATCGTGCAAAGTCGGACCACTCTTGGCTGTAGAAACATGGACCGTTGTCACTCATTACCGTGAGTGGTATCCCATTCCTGGCAAATGTCTCTTTTCAGGCTTTGATGACGGACTTGGACATAAGGTCCGACAGTTTCACCACTTCCGGGTAGCTGGAGAAGTAGTTGACCAGGAGCACGTAATCCCGCCCATTGGTGCGAAAGAGGTCTGTCCCCACCTTGGACCACAGGAGAGGTCATGATATCGTGCTGTTGCAGAGTTTCCTTGGGCTGAGATGGTTGAAACTTCTGGCATGTTGTGCAGTTGAGGACTGTGTTGGCAATGTCCTGGCTGATGCCAGGCCGGTAAACTGCCTGCCGAGCACTGCGCCGACATTTCCCGACCCCCACGTAACCCTCATGGATCTGTCTGAGCACCATGTTTTGCATGCTTTGGGGAATGACGATTCTATCTAGTTTAAGAAGGACCCCTCAACAACTGTCAGCTCATCCTTAACGTTGAAGAACTGGGGGCACTGCCCCTTTTGCCAGCCACCATGCACTGCAGTTGGAAATATTTGGCAGTTTCTTCGCGTATTTGTACAACTCATTCATCAGTGGCTGGGAGGTTGCTGGCACCTGTGCTTCAATATGGCGAATGAAGTCGCCCTGTTCACACGGCGTGGTGACGGATCGGGGTAGGGCATCCGCGACGATCAGCTCCTTACCCAGTGTGTAGACGAGTTCGAAGTCATATCGGCGGAGACGAAGAAGAATTTGCTGCAGACGAGGTGTCAAGTCATTTGAATCCTTTTGGATTATGTGGACTAAAGGTCTGTGGTCTGGTTCCACCGTGAACTTTGGCAAACCGTATACGTAGTCATGAAACTTGACTATTCCTGTCAGGAGACCCAAGGACTCCTTTTCGATCTGGGCATACCGTTGTTTGGTCGGAGTCATGGCCCTGAAGGCGTTTGCCACTGGAGCCCAGGACGAGGAGTCGCCTCTCTGGAGGAGCACCCCCCAACGCTGTCATGGCTTGCGTCTGTGGCTATCTTGGTATCCTTGGTTGGGTCAAAGAATGCCAGTGCTTCAGCTCAAGCCACTCCGCTTGATGTGCGGGAAGCTACTGGAACACTGTCGACTTTTTTACGAGATGCCGGAGGGCTGTGGTGTGGGATTAAATGTTGGGAATGAATTTCCTGAGAAAATTCACCATCCCGAGGAAACGGAGGACAGCCTTTTTGTCCTCTGGGGTCTTCATGGCATTGATTGCCAGCACCTTGTCAGCATCAGGTTGCACATCCTGCTGTGAAATGTGGTCACCCTGAAACTTGATAGCGGACCTACCAAATGAGCATTTGGCCCTGTTGAGCTGGAGGCCGTTTTCATGTAGCCTCTGGAAAACTTGTTTGAGGCGAGTGATGTGATCCTCGGGCGTCGTTGACCAGATGATCACGTCGTCCACATAGACTCGCACCCCCTCGATGCCCTCCATCATTTGCTCCATTATGCGATGAAATACTTCAGAAGCTGATATGATACCAAAAGGTATGCGGTTATAGCAATACCTGCCGAATGGAGTGTTAACCGTGCATAGCTTCCGACTGGACTCATCCAGCTGTATCTGCCCGAACCCACGGGAGGCGTCCAGTTTGGTAAAGAATTTGGCATGAGACATCTCACAGGTTAACTCTTCACGCTTTGGGATTGGGTAGTGCTTGCGCATTGATTTGCAATTCAGGTCTTTGGGATCAATGCAAATGCGGAGTTCACCAGAGGGCTTCTTGACGCAGACCATGGAGCTGACCCAGTCTGTTGTTTCCGTGAACTTTGAGATGGTCTTGGAGCTCTTGTAGCTGCATTTTCAGACGATCCTTGAGAGGAGCCGGCACCCGGCGCGGTGCATGGATGACTGGGATGGCATTCGGTTTGAGCAATATCTTGTAACGATATGGGAGCATGCCCATTCCATCAAACACATTGTGGTATTGCGTGAGAATGTCTTCTATCTCAGCCTGGAGATTTACATTGGGCGAGGCAGTCGCTGGTGTTGAGGACATGGCATGGACGCGCTGGGCCAGATTTAGGAGTTTGCATGCGTGAGCACAGTGCAGCGATGCCTTGTCAGGCCGGACGATCTTGAATCGTAACGTCACTTTGATTGCCTTGTGAGATACACCTAGCTGACACGATCCACTGGCAGCTATGGCATTGCCATTGTGGTCAAGGAGCTGGCAGGCTGGTGGAAGAATGCTAGGTTGGTCTCGGATGCTGTTGAGGTCCGACTGATCCAGCAGAGGGCAGCAGAGCGGAGCTACTGATTGGCTGTTCCGGGGAGATTTGCATACGTGCAGTGAGGTCAGCCTAATTTGAAGGTGTACCAGCGAAAGAGACCCGAGGAGTTCGAGTGCAAGCCAGCATCCAGCAGAGGGCAGCAGAGCGGAGCTACTGATTGGCTGTTCTGGGGAGATTTGCATACGTGCAGTGCGGTCAGCCTAATTTGAAGGTGTACAAGCAAAAGAGACCCGAGGAGTTCGAGTACAAGCTAGCATCCAGCAGAGGGCAGCAGAGCAAAGCTACTGATTGGCTGTTCCGGGGAGATTTGCATACGTGCAGTGCGGTCAGCCTAATTTGAAGATGTACCAGCGAAAGAGACCCGAGGAGTTTGAGTGCAAGCAAGCATCCAGCAGAGGGTAGCAGAGCGGAGCTACTGATTGGCTGTTCCGGGGAGATTTGCATACGTGCAGTGCGGTCAGCCTAATTTGAACGTGTACCAGCGAAAGAGACCCGAGGAGTTTCGAGTGCAAGCTAGCATCCAGCAGAGAGCACCAGAGCGGAGCTACTGATTGGCTGTTCCGGGGAGATTTGCATACATGCAGTGAGGTCAGCCTAATTTGAAGGTGGTTTGTGAAGGGGCTGTTGTCAAGTGACCTGATTTGGCTGGCAAGGAAAGTGTTCCAATTAGCAGTTGCTGAGAGAAATTTAACTCTTCGTGTGTTGGTGAGTATTGTGATTGGTAAGTAAAACCTTTATTCCTTTCACTTATTAATTATTTGATACTATATTTGTAATCAGTTAAGGTAAAGGGTAAAAATGGCAGGAGATCCCAGACCCGTGTTATGCTCCTCGTGCGCAATGTGGGAGTTCAGGGACGCGGCCGATGCCCCTGGCTTCTTCATGTGCGGGAAGTGTGTCCAGCTGCAGCTCCTTTTAGACTGCATGACAGCTCTGGAGCTGCGGATGGACCACTTTGGAGCATCCGCGATGCTGAGGAGGTCGTGGATAGCACGTTTAGTGAGTTGATCACACCACAGATTAGGATTGCTGAGGGAGATAGGGAATGGGTGACCAAAAGGCAGGGAAAGAGCAGGAAGGCAGTGCAGGTGTTCCCTGCGGTCATCTCCCTCCAAAACAGGTATACCGTTTTTGATACTGTTGGGGGAGATGACTCACCAGGGGAAGGCAGTAGTAGCCAGGCTTATGGCACCGTGGCTAGCTCTGCTGCACAGAAGGGCAGGAAAAAGACTGGCAGGGCTATAGTCATAGGGGATTCAATTGTTAGGGGAGTAGACAGGCGTTTCTGTGGTCGAAAACAAGACTCCTGAATGGTATGTTGCCTCCCGGGTGCTTGGGTAAGGGATGTCTCCGATCGGCTGCAGGACATAATGAAGGGGGAGGGTGAACAGCCTGTTGTCGTGGTGCATATAGGCACCAACGATATAGGTAAAAAAAGGGATCAGGTCCTACTATCAGAATTTAGGGAGTTAAGAGATAAGTTAAAAAGTAGGACCTCAAAGGTAGTAATCTCAGGATTGCTACCGTTGCCACGGGACAGTCAGAGTAGAAATTCAAGAATAGTCAGAATGAATGGCTTGAGAAATGGTGCAGGAGGGAGGGGTTCAGATTGTTGGGACATTGGAACCGGTTCTGGGGGCGGTGGGACCATTTCAAACCGGATGGTCTACACCTGGGCAGGACTGGAACCAATGTCCGAGGGGGTGCTTTTGCTAACAGTGTTTCGGAGGTTTTAAACTAATGTGGCAGAGGGATGGGAACCAGATTAGGAAGTTAGAGGTCAGTAAAGAAGCAGCAACAAAAGCCAGTAAGGTACTAGATAATAAACCCAATGTGACTAAGGGGAAGAGTAGACAGGGAAGAGATGATGAACGCAAACGTGGTCTGAAGTGCATTTGTTTTAATGCGAGAAGTGTAGCAGGTAAGGCAGATGAACTTAGGGCTTGGATCTGTACCTGGGAATATGATGCTATTGGTATTACTGAGACTTGGTTGAGGGAAGGGCAGGACTGGCAACTGAATATCCCAGGGTATAGATGCTTCAGGAGGGATAGAGAGGGAGGTAGAAGGGGTGGAGGAGTTGCATTGCTCGTCAGAGATGATATCACAGCTATAATTAAGGAGGGCACGATGGAGGATTTGAGCACTGAGGCAATATGGGTTGAGCTGAGAAATAGGAAGGGTGCAGTAACATTGTTGGGACTTTACTACAGGCCTCCCAAAAGCGAGCATGAAGTAGAGGTACAAATATGCAGACAGATTATAGAAAAATGTAGGAGCAATAGGGTGGGTGTGATGGGAGATTTTAACTTCCCCAACATTGAATGGGATTCATGTAGTGTTGGAGGCGTAGATGGAGCAGAGTTTGTAAGGAGCATCCAGAAGAGTTTTTTAGAGCAGTATGTAAATAGTCCAACTCGGGAAGGGGCCATACTGGACCTGGTATTGGGGAATGATCCCGGCCATGTGGTTGATGTTTCAATCGGTGATTACTTTGGGAATAGCGATCAGAATTCTGTAAGTTTTAGAATACTCATGGACAAGGACAAGAGAGGTCCGAAAGGAAGAGTACTAAATTGGGGAAAGGCAGAGTATAACAAAATTCGGCAGGAACTATGGAATGTGGATTGGGAGCAGCTGTTTAAGGGTAAATCCACATTTGAAATGTGGAAGTCTTTTAAGGAAAGGTTGATTAGAGTGCAGGACAGACATGTTCCTGTGAAAATGAAAGATAGAAATGGCAAGATTAGGGAACCATGGATGACAGGTGAAAGTGTGAGACTAGCTAAGATGAAAAAGGAAGCATACATAGGATCGAGACAACTCAAAACTGATGAAGCTTTGGAGTAATATCGGGAAAGTAGGACGAATCTCAAACGCGCAATAAAGAGGGCTAAAAGGGGTCATGAAATATCTTTGGCTAACAGGGTTGAGGAAAATCCCAAAGCATTGTATTAATATGTAAGGAGCAAGAGGGTAACTAGAGAAAGGATTGGCCCACTTAAAGACAAAAGAGGGAATTTATGCGTGGACTCAGAGGAAATGGGTGAGATTCTTAATGAGTACTTTGCATCGGTATTCACAAAGGAGAGGGACGAGACAGATGTTGAGGCTAGGGATGGATGTTTAAATACTCTCGGTCAAGTTGTCATACGGAAGGGGGAAATTTTGGGTATTCTAAAAGACATTAAAGTGGACAAGTCCCCAGGACCGGATGGGATCTATCCCAGGTTACTGAGGGAAGCGAGGGTCGAAATAGCTGGGGCCTTAACAGATATCTTTGCAGCATCCTTGAGCACGGGTGAGGTCCCGGAGGACTGGAGATTTGCTAATGTTGTCCCTTTGTTTAAGAAGGGTAGCAGGGGTAATCCAGGGAATTATAGACCTGTGAGCTTGACGTCAGTGGTAGGCAAACTGTTGGAGAAGATACTGAGGGATAGGATCTATTCACATCTGGAAGAAAATAGACTTATCAGTGATAGGCAGCATGGTTTTGTGCAGGGAAGGTCATTTCTTACAAACCTAATAGAATTCTTTGAGGAAGTGACAAAGTTAATTGATGAGGGAAGGGCTGTAGATGTCATATACATGGACTTTAGTAAGGCGTTTGATAAGGTTTCCCATGGCAGGTTGATGGGAAAAGTGAAGTTGTATGGGGTTCGGGGTGTACCAGCTAGATGGATAAAGAACTGGCTGGGCAACAGGAGACAGAGAGTAGTGGTGGAAGGGTGTGTCTCAAAATCCACAGTGAGGATTGAAAGGTGGTTTGCAGGCACTGTGAAGGCCAGCTCGCGCGTGGTGATTATGCCCACCCGATATGGAAACTCGAGGCAGTCAGCATCGGGGTCCGTTGGGCTGTCGGGATCCGAATCCTGCATGCCTTGTTGTATGCAGCGGACACGTCTGCGGTGCAGCTGGGATCGCTGGCTGTCGCTCGGTGGAGCGGACCTGCATAAGGCCGCATGATGCCCAGGCTTTTCACACTTTAGACATCGCCTTCCTTTGGCTGGACATTGCTGCTTTAAATGGGCGGAGCCACAATTTGGACACGTCATGACGCTGACGTCATCGGGTTCCGTGCGCTATCGTGCATGCGCAGTGCGGTTGGCCAACGTTCACACATGCGCATCGGCGTCTTTGGCCTTGTCGTCCACCCGGTCGTGGCGCGCATGCATTGGGACCCGGGAAAAGCGTGCGAAATGGCCATTCTCCTTGATGCTCAGGCCTTGCACTTTTGCGATGGCCTGTACCCTTTCTGCCTCGTAGGAGACTCGTTTTGCATTTTCTGCCGCCCTGATGCGGGTGTAACGATTCCTGGCATGCTCATGGACAACACACGTTTCGATGGCGACGGAGAGGGTCAACTGTTTGATTTTGAGGAGCTGCTCCCACAGGGAGTCGGACTGGACCCCGAAAACGATCTGATCCTGGATCATGGAATCAGCCATCGAGTCATATTTGCATTACTGCGCTAGGATGCGGAGATGGGTCAAGAAGGACTGAAAAGATTCATCCTTACTCTGAAGCCTCTGTTCGAAGATGTACCGTTCAAAGCTCTCATTCACTTCAATGTCGCAGTGGCTGTCGAATTTCAGCAGAACCGCCTTGAACTTCGTCTTGTCTTCGCCATCGGCAAACGTGAGCGAGTTATAGATGTGGATGGCGTGATCCCTCGCAGTCGACAGGAACAGTGCGTTTTTTCGGACATCCGCTGCTGCCTCGAGGTCGGAGGCCTCGATATATAGGAGGAACTTCTGTTGAAGACTTTCCAGTTGGCGCCGAGGTTGCCGGAGATCCGGAGTTGCGGAGGAGGTTGGACCGTTTCCATGCCGCTGGATGGCTGCGAGCTGGTCATTGCAGATTCACTCGAGGTAGGTTCATTAGAGTTAATAGCTCTCTGGTACCATGATGTGTTGTCTGTGTTGGTCTAAGATCGACTGCAACTGGATGCAGTAAAACGAGAAACAGGCTTCCGACACAGGAGATAGTCCAACACTGTTTTATTGAACCTGTTGATTACTGTACATAATCTGCTGTGGGTTGACACTCTATTAACCTAACTGATAACCTCCTACTGGCCTGACCAGACTAGCTCTCTATCACATGGTGATGATGTCCATTGGCCTGTGCACTGCGACTATCTCCCTATCCGTGTCCTGTGAGAGAGAGAGAGAGCCTTAATGCCCTGTGGGCTTTATAGTGGTGGTATCCTGTCTGGTGATTGGTTGTTCTGTGTCGTGTGTGTTCATTGGTTATCCTGTGTGTCAATCACTGCCTCTCATCTGCATCTCATGATATACATGAGTGGATATTATGACATACATAGCGTTTGTGTAAGTAAAACTTTTTCTTATTTTACTTGGTGTGGACTCTCCGTGTCCTTATTAAAGCAAGATTTATGCAAATAGGGCAAATTCAAAAGAGAACAGTCTGAATAGACCAAACCTTCTCGTTCATTTGCTTACCAGCAGTCCTAGCCCTTCCCTTCCCACCAATTTTCACCCTCTATAAGGTACAACCTCACTGTTACTCTTGCTGAGACCATCTGTAGATTCATTGGTGCAACACTACTGTACTTTGCAATATTTCTGCTACCCTTCTATTCAAATATCATTAAGAACTCATAAACATTCCTCTCTGGAATGGACATATATACGTTTCTCCTTGCAAATGTAAAATGAGTTTGACACACGTTCCTCTGAGAGACTAGGTTGAGGTGGATCATTAAGCTTAATGACCTTCTCCAGCCAATGGAACCATTTGTGATTGAACCACCTGAATCATTTGACTACTTATTTGGAGATGTGTTGATCTTTCACCCCATTGCTTGCAACACTGGACAACCTTAGAGGCAGTTTTAATCTAAACAATTTGGCAGGAAATGGATTCAAGTTAAGCATCCGTTTTACACCCTACCCAATTTTAGACTCCATTATACGCCCTTTTCTGGCCTTGCAGTTTTAGACTAATCTTGCACCCATGAAGTTGTCGAGTGCTTTCACAATACTGAATGGGTTTACAGTGCCCTAAATTAATTACAAATTGGATTATTGATTTTTTTTCAAATTAATGAATATATTATTGTTTGAATGTTCGTGCCATTGCCTGAATCATTATAAATATTTCCACAGGATATCCTGAATAGATTTGATCACTTGTTAATAATTGAGTTATGCCTATGGGTTTTGTACAGACATAACAATGAGTAAACAATATACTAGCATCCAAATTAAAGTGACACATCTGTTGGCTCTTCTAATTGCTTATTTGTCTGCTGTTGTCATTTCATAATAGAGTCTCATCTCGCACTTGAGATTTCTGTGTGCATATGGTGATTGTACGTTACCAAGCAAGAAATGGAGTAAGATTGTACCACGTTGTGAGTAAGTTAAGCCATGAAGAGAAAATTACATTCTGAATATGATTCATTGCGAGATGTGTGGTCCTAGTTCCTAGCTTTATTATTCATAGGAAGTGCAACCTCAAAGGAGAAATGAGTAACTAAACTACATATGTTGCATCCCCACAGCTTGTTTTTAGCTACAAAAGTGAAAAATTAAATATGTAGTAGATATATCCATGCCCAAAACCAAAATAAGAGACTGCAATAAGTAAAAGTTAAGGTGACTGATTAACCATGTTAAAAGACAAATAACAAAAATATTTTTATGAAGTAAAGGCATATAATATGCAACAAAACATTGATGGGCATTTGAAAGAGCTGAAAGATATACTAAAGCTGCTTTTGAATTAGCTGAAACGCTAATGGAAAGAATGTTGTGGACCACTATGGTAGCAATGTGAAAATAAATATTGCTGAAAAGAGAGATGAGCTGCTAAAGTTTTTGATCTTGCACTCATTAGTTGGAATTTTCTGACGGTATTTGCCATGGTTGTAAATGGTGATGCCGGTGGCAAATCTCGCAATACCCTGAAATGACAATCTCGTTGGCGAGATCGCGTTTTCGGATTTCCCCTGCCCCTTGCTGGTGATGTAACGAGGTTCCCACCTAAAATGGTCGGTGTAATCATCCAGGAGCATGAGCAGGAAGGCTAACGTAGTTTTTTTAATGTACAAAGTAAAGCCACTGCCGTGGCATACAGCAATAGAGTCCCAACCCGGGACTACTAACACTGCAGATTTAGGTTAGGATTGGCATTTTAAGGGCTCAGTTAACAAATTCTATGGTTCTACGGTTAATGGGTTCCAGCTGGGTGGGCCTCTGTCTGCTACCAGGGAATCTCGTACTCCATGAGGTCTCCATGGGGAGACCTATTAGTGATCGCCTGTGGTCCTTGTGGGGGTTATCACATTCTTCCACCCCTCCTACCCCCCAAGTCTGAATGTTCTCCCTTGCTCTCATGATGATGGGGCCTCCTTTACTTCTTCACATATGGTCATGTGTCTATCGTCAGTGAGGCCAGGGTCGGGGGTGGCGGGTGGGGGGGGGGGGGGGGGGGCGGCGTATATCTCATAGGGGATCGTCTCTTCTGAAATCAGCGTCCAAGGACTGCTGCTGGGGGCTCTTTCTCAATGCTGACCTCAATGGCTGGGATTCTGTCATTTCTACTTCCATTTCGGAGCCCAAGTTGCCATAATCTTGCCGACTGACTCTCGGGCCCTGCCTGTAAGCTGATATGAAGGATGTTGAGGCTGCCATTTCTTGGTCTAAAGACCCTGTATGGTCTCCGGCTGTCGTGCCTTTTTTGTTGGGCCTCTTGCTTCATCTCTATCTTCCCGCTTAAGTTGGGGAAGGGCGGCACGGTGGCACAGTGATTAGCACTGCTGCCTCACAGTGCCAGGGACCTGATTCAATTGCAGTCTTAGGTGTCTGTGTGGCGTTTTCACTTTCTCTCTGTGTCTGCATAAGTTTCTTCTGGGTGTTCCCATTTCCTCCCACAGCCCAAAGATGCGCAGGTTAGGTGGATTGGCCATGATAAATTGCCTCTTTGTGTCCAGGGATGTGCAGGTTAGGTGGGATTACAGGGATAGGGCGGAGAGTGGGCCTCGGTGCTCTTTCAGAGGGTTGATGCAGACTCGATGGGCCGAATGGCCTCCTTGTGTGCGGCACGGTAGCACAATGATTAGTTTTCTTGCTTCACAGTGGCAGGGTCCCAGCTTCAATTCCCGGTTCGGGTCACTGTCTGTGCGCAGTCTGGACGTTCTCCTCGTGTCTGCGTGGGTTTCCTCCAGGTGCTCCGGTTTCCTCCCACAAGTCCCGAAAGACGTGCTGTTAGGTAATTTAGACATTCTGAATTCTCCCTCTGTGTACCCAAACAGGCTCCGGAAGGTGGTGATGAGGTGCTTTTCACAGTAACTTCATTGGAGTGAAAGCCTACTTGTGACAATAACGATAATTGAAAAAAGTAATTTTGCTCAGTAGGAAGTCTGGTGTGAACATTGAGGGGAGTATGGTCCAGAAGCGTCGACCCATTAATAGTTCAGCTGGAACAACTCCTGTTGTGGTGTGCGACATGATCAGATAATTAAAGAGGAACTGTGCTGTTTTGTCTTGAATGAACCGGTGGTTTGCTTTTTCAAGTTACTTTTAAATGTTTGGACCGCCCATTCGGCTAGGCCATTTGATGATGGGAGATATGGTGCCACACGATGTGCTTCACTCCATTAGTCTTCATAAACACCTGGAATTCCCTTCTGGTGAACAGGGCCCCGTTATCTGTTATTTGGACCTATTCTGTGGGTGCTAATTGACTGTCAGAGTCTCGCCACTGGAAGTAATGGAGGCCATTCGATGCACAACCCCTCCACCAACACCCCCACCCCCCCCACCCAGTGATGGACAAAGTCATTAAGTTTCATGGACACCCTGCCGGTATTAGCCACAAATATCCCAATTTTGCTCCAAAGGACCCTACACTGGCAAAGCTACGCCATGTTGTCCTAAGTGGCAGAGTACAAGGAACAAGGACACCCACAGAGGACTTAAAACCCATACTCACAAAACACCAGGAACTAAGTGTGGGGAGCCCGAGTGACCATCCCACATCCAGGTCAGCGCGCAATACTACAGGAGCTATATAGTGGCCTGGCACTCAGACGTCTTAAAAATGAAGATGCTTCCAAGGAGCTATGTTTGGTGGCCTGGACTCAACACGTACATTGAGAACATGGTGAGCCCATCCTGCCAAGAGAATCAGAAGCTCCCAGCATCAGCCTAGCTGCAGGAGACCCTGGATGTGAGTGCATGCAGATTTTATCGGACTGTTCATGGGATCTATGTTTCTAATCTTAATTGACGCCCATTCCACGTTAATATGAGTGGTCTTGAGGGGCCATAATGAGCCAGTATGTTCGATGACAATAGTTGCTTCTTCACCCTCACAAAAGCTTCATCCTGTTGTGTTTGCCATGACCATTTCTGATTCTTTTTTAACAGTGTGTGCAGGGTTGCCAGCATGGTAGCTAGATTGGGTATAGATTTCCCGTAATAATTTATGAGACCTAGGAATGGCTTTAGTTCAGTTATGTCCTTGGTGTTAGAATTCCTTTTATCGCCTTTACCTTATCTTCTGTGAGGTGTAGGCCGTCCTTGTCGACATGATACCTGAGGAATGTTACTTTGCTTGCCTGAAGCTACATTTCTCTCTTTTAGATGGAGAATCGCCGTAAGACTTCCTCCATATTTCCCAGATGTTCCCTCTTGGTGGATCCTGAGATCATCCAGGTATATTGCCACCCTGGACAATCCTTGAAGGATGTTTTCCAACACCCTCTAGGAAAATTGCACACGCAATGATATTCCGAAAGATATGTGAATACATAATATAACCCCTTGTGTGTATTTATAATGAAGTATTTTCTAGATACTGCATAAGATCAAAAGACATAAAAGCAGAATTAGGCCATTCGACCCATCGGGTCTGCTCCGCCATTCAATCATGGCTGATATGTTTCCCATCCCCTTTCTCCTGTCTTCTCCCCATAACCCCTGATCACACAAGCTCCAGCCGGGGTATGCATGGTTCATAGTTAGTTTGGTGAATATGTGGTGCCAGCCAGTTTTGCATGTAGGTCCTCGAAATGTGGCATTTGGTACTGGTCTAGGCAGAGACTATGTTGATGGTCATCTTATAGTCATCACAAAGGACCGACTTGGCAAGCTTCAATACTGGGACCACTGCCGTAGCCCATTCTGTGAATTGGACCAGGCGTAGGATGCCCTGGGTCCTCTGGTATCTTCAATTCAGTCTCTACTTTGGTGAGTAGGGTGTAGATTTTTACCCCAGCACATTTACTATATATGAGTCCTTCCTGGAATACCGCAGGATACTTCCCTATGACTTTGGATAAATTGTTGTTGTGAATCCTGGTGGATTTTATGAAACCAGTCTCTTCCCAGAAGGCTGGGCCCTGGTCCTTGTACTACTATTAAGGGAAGCTGGTCCGTCTGTTGCCCATGTGTAACTGGGGCCACAGTGGTTCCTATGATGTGTAATGGATCTCCTGTGTATGTGGCCAACCTGGCCCTTGTCTCTCACAGGCACAGGGGAAAAATGCCCACATGGAGTCACCTGAAAGCCTGAACCGCTGTGGAGGTGGTGGCTCCTGTGTCAACTTGCATGTCCAGGGGTGACCATTGACCTGGAGTTTGATCTGGATTGGGGGCACTTTGGGGGCAGTAATGCAATTTAATTAGCTCTTTCTGTACTCGCTAGTTGATTTGTAAAGCCTGAAGTTTGATTTGATTTGATTTATTATTGTCACATGTATTAGTATGCAGTGAAAAGTATTGTTTCTTGCATGCTGTACAAACAATGCACACCGTACATAGGGAAGGAGGGAGAGACTGCAGAATATCATGGGCGGGATTCTCTGACCCCCCCGCCTGGTCGGAGAATTGCTGGGGGCCGGCGTCAATCCCGCCCCCGCCGTGTCCCGAAGTCTCTGGCACTAGAGATTCCGCGGGGGCGGGAATCGAGGCGCGCCCGTCGGCGCCCCCCCCCCCCCCCCCGGCGATTCTGCGGCCTGCGATGGGCCGAAGTCCCGCCGCTATCATGCCTCTCCCGCCGGCGTGGATCAAACTACCTACCTTACCGGCGGGACCAGGCGGCGCGGACGGGCGTGGGGTCCTGGGGGGGCGCAGGGCGATCTGGCCCAGGGGGCTGCCACCATGGTGGCCTGGCCCGCGATCGGGGCGCACCGATCGGCGGGCGGGCTTGTGCCGTGGGGGCACTTTTATACTTCCACCTTCTCCATAGTCTTCACCATGGCGGTGGTGGAAGTGACCCCCTCACCTGCGCATGCGCGGGGATGATGTCAGCAGCCGCTGACGCTCCGGCGCATGCGCGGACTTCCGCCGGTCGGTGAAGTCCCTTCGGACCCGGCTGGTGTGACGCCAAAGGCCGTTCCCGCCGGCCGGCGGATCGCCAACCACTCCGGCACGGGCCTAGCCCCTCAATGTTAGGGCTTGGCCCCAGTCTCTGCACCTTTGGGGCGGTCCGACGTCGGAGTGGTTCACGCCACTCCATCCCGCCGGGACCCCCCGCCTCGCGGGGTAGGGGAAAATCCCGCCCCATGTTACAGTTATAGCAAGGTGTAGAGAAAGGATCAGCTTAATACGAGTTAGGTCCATTCAAAAATCTGATGGCAGTAGGGAAGAAGCTGTAGGGAAGAAGTGGCTTTGTCTTCCAGCCTCGGGACTGCCCATCGACCACTGGTGTGATTGCTCTTTATAGTCCTCCAGGGAGTCTTCCCACATGTCTCTGGTGTCTCGTGGCTATCAACCTCATATATTGAACCTGATTGTTGACTTGGTAGTGGGTGGGTCACAAGAGTACCATCCATGGGGAAATCGGTAATCCATATAATCCTGGAGTTCCTGGGTGCCTTTATCAGCATTTTCGCAAGACAGTGCCAGTTTTATGACTCTTCTAATGTCTAGGGTAGGTTTTGCTAGCAGTTTCCTCTGGGTTGGGACATTATTTATCCCACAGACCAGTCGGTCCTGAAGCATCTCTCAGAGGGACGGTTCATACTGTTATGATGCCCTGGGCTGGTGCACAGTCAATTCCAGCCCCACTTGACCCAGAGTCACAACACAAGTGAATTAACCAAAAATTCTTAGAAAAATACCCAAATTCCGTTTGTGGTTTTATTGTAGGTTCATTCAGGTCTCTGTAGTTTCAGAAATTCAGCACTTCCAGCCTTTCTGGAGCTAGAAGGGAAGATTATTGTCTTTGTTTGCAGCCTGTGATGGTTTCCCTATAAATTCATTCATTCAGGTTCTCTGCAGCTTCAGAAATGTAGCTTTTCTGGAGAAAACAAGGAGGAGAGAGAGTTGGATCTGGTTCAACCCCCCACCCATGCCCCCACCCCAGGATCCCGCAAGAAACTCCAACAGGGTTTGCTTTTTGGCCTTCTTGGGTAGCGACTGACCTGCCTACTGCTGGTTAAATACCTGTGGCAGTGGGATGCGCCCCTCAAATGGGTATTAATTACTGACTTCCGGGCCTTCATTGGCAATGCGACAGAAAGGCTGCCAACGGGCCTTTCTGCCCCAGACGTAATCGGGATTGAGTTGGAATGGCAGTAGGCACCCCACCCGACACAAATAAATATCCCCTCCTCTCCAAACTCTCCTCAGGACAGGGCATTAAATTATGCTCATTGTTACTATAACATGCGGGATCTATTTATCATCGGCTCAGCGATATGGGATATATGTTCTATTTATGTGGTTGAGATGCTATACAAAAGAATATCAGATCAAATATCACCAATCCAGTTTGTCTTGCTTGTTGATAGCATCTGTCCTGCTAGCTTGAGTGTACAATAAGTCCAGTTTACAGTGTGCATGTACAAGCTGCCACTGAAACAAGTGTGAGCCACATAGTACCAGCTGTGAATCGTGTGCAGCCAGTCATGTCATCATTTATCTCAATCCTATATCTGACCATTTAATCTGCTTTTATTCTCAGCCTCTGCCAGGCATACTTAAGCTACAACTATGTCGCAGCTCTGACAGTGTTGGGTTGTAAAAGTGGATAGGAAATGGCTCACACACAAGGGGAGGTACATCATAAAAAGAAATTTCAAAACAAAAAAATCAATTGCATTTTTAAAATTATTTTATTACTTTCCTATCTTTGTGGGCAATAGTCTGGCAGATATTGAAGGAATGGCTACATTGAGGAGAAGCAGCATAACCTTATCTGCCAGAATCCCTATCTGTTACTTCCAGAGCGACATGATGACTTTTGCTGGCTTTTGCTTGCTGCATACTAACAGACTTCTTTTGCAGCATTTGTACGTGCCCATGATGTACACCATGCAATATCTCATCAGTCAGGTATCCGTAAGTGATCATTCTTATGTTCTAAATTATCATTCGAAAATTGTCATGGTCTGCAGAGCACGTTTTTTTGGAATAAAGAATGTATGGATAAATGTACTTGTTAGATTTTGGATTTTTGTATCCATATGTTATTCTAATCTGTCGGTTCATATATTACACTTTAGGGATGAGGAGCACAGATCCAAACTAAACAGCATTTAATTTGAGTAATCAAGTTAAAACAAGGTGCAGAATCTAAAGCTACTCCCTGGAGATGGAAGCAAGTTGGGTGGGGGAACCTAATTGCGGAAGAGGTGAAAAGCCAGCTTCCTCATGTGAGAATTAAAGGTGAGGATTAAGTCAGCAGCAGGTTGGAGGCGGATTGGGGTTCGTGAGAGCAAATGGCAGGCACCTATTGGTGATGCATTACCTATTGGGCATGAATACTCATTCAAACAAATGGTCGCCAAATTAAGTGGTACCATTGATTCATTCGGCAATAGCAAGAAATTGTTATTTCAGATCCATGACCGGATCAAGGTGGCGTGCATCAGGGGAGGTCGTCTTCATGGTGTATTTGGACCGAATAGAAGCAGATTTGCTTTTCTGGGGAGCTTTGTTGAACTAGGGAAGGAGAGGAGGTTGGGCTGTCATTTTTATTTGTTTATGGTATGTGGGCATCACTGGATACACCCACAATGTTGTTAGGGAGGGAGTTCCAGGATTTTAACCCAGTAACAGTGAAGGAACGGTGATATATTTCCCAAGTCAGAATGGTATGTGGCTTGGAGGTGAATTTCCAGATGGTGGTGTTTGCATGTATCTGCTGCCCTTGTTTGTCTAGATGGTCGCGGTCATGGGTTTGGAAGGTGCTGTCTAAGGAGCCTTGGTGAATTCCTGCTCTGCCTTTTCATCAGTGGTGGGGGAGTGAATGTTTGTTATTGCGGTACCAACCAAGTTAACTGCTTTACCCTGGATGGTGTAAAGCTTCTTGAGTGTTGTTGAAGCTGCACTCATCGAGGCAAGGTGAGAGTATTCCATGACACTCCTGACTTGTGCCTTGCAGTTGGTGGACAGACTTTGGGGAGTCAGGAGGTGAGTAGCTCAGCACAGGATTTCTAACCTCTGACTTGCTTTTGTAGCCACAGCATATATATTGCTAGTCCAGTTCAGTTTCTGGTCAATGGTAAACCCCAGGATGTTGATAGAGAGGGGATTCAGTGATGGTAATACCATTTAATGTCAAGAGGCAATGGTTAGTTTCTCTTTTGCTGGAGACGGCCATTGCCTGGCACTTGTGTGACATGAATGTTACTTGCCACTTGTCAGCTCAAACCTGAATATTGTCCAGGTCTTGCTGCATTTGGACATGGACTGCTTCAGTATCCGAAGTCACAAATGGTGCTGAACATTGTGCAATCATCAGCGAGTATCGCCACTTCTGACTTGCGAAGGAAGGAAGCTCACTGATGAAGCAGCAGAAATGATTGGGCCGAGGACATGAAGGACCTCCTGCAATGATGTTCTGGAACTTAGGTGATTGGCATCCAACTACAACGATGTACTTTTGTGCCAGGTATGACACCACCGTTACATTGAGGCGACGGCTATCCTGGAAGGTTGGGGTGTGGCTGTCTGTGTCTGTGGAAGGAGGGTGACTTGAGGCGGGCCTATGAAGGGTCCTGAGGAAAAAGAGGGAGGGAGCTGGATGACACTGGGAATATGAATTTCCACAGATGGGAGAGCAAGCATGCTGGGGGAAATTCAAGAGTGACTGAGAGCAGGTCAATGGTTAGGTTTGGAGAGTTGAGGGTAACTAGGGCCAGGTGAAGGGTGATGGAGGGACGGTCGGGGATGATGGGTGGTAGGTCATGGGGGCGGTCAAAGGTAACAGACAGTTGATCAAAGGTGATGGTAATGCTTCAAGGGTCACTGAAAACAGAGCAAGGGTAGTGGAATGAGGGTTGAGGGTGATGGAAGGAAAATCAAAAGGAAATGTGCAGGATGATGGCTTGCAGGTTTGGTGTCATAGTGAAAGTGTCCAGGGACTTAGCTGCAAGTGCTGGAAGAGGTGGCCAGAGACTGGGTTGAGGAGGAAGTTGGCCACAGTGGGGTGTGGTGGATGCATAGCAGTGGGCTCCCCTTTGACACAGTTATCGAATCAGGTGGAGGGTCATCGAGACTGTGCTGACCAGATCTTTGCCAGCTTTCTGTCCGCAGGTCACATCAGGCAGAAAAGATTGGTCTCATGGATTCTTTACAGAGTCCAAAATGTCACTATAATTTCATCTTGCGAGATGGAAGCTAGAAACGTTGCAGCCTAATGATTTATTTTTGGTTCATTAAAGAAAACAGAGTTTGGACGTTTCTGGAGATGAATTTTACTCTTTACAATAGTAGGTTTCTATATTTGCTCTGGTTGAAGTGGTTTTGAGCCCTTGAAACAGAGATATGACTTGGTTCTGCAAATCTGCAGGTAAAAGGATAGATCCACTTCTCTGCCTGTCAGTGAACTAAGGCGTGTTTATTCCTTTGCTGGGGGTGGAGGGGGATCTCTTCTCTTTGAGTCTCTATGTCTTCCAAACTGTCTGACAGTAGGCTGCTCTCAAGGTGTCTGTTAATGAATGTTTCTTATCATAAGCTTGTTTCTGTCAGGTAACCATACTATAAGTGTACACATTGTCCACACAATCGAACCTTGACAAGGTTGGCATTGACATGCAATGGGGTTCGAACCGCAGCCATTTGTATTTTTTTGTGATCAAATGGTTTTTTCTTCAGACCAATTTTATGGAGTTTCGTTCTTAATAATAATAATAATAATCTTTATTAGTGTCACAAGAAGGCTTACATGCACACTACAATGAAGTTATTTTGAAAGTCCCCCAGTCGCCATACTCAAGCACCTGTTCGAGTACACTGTGAAAGAATTCAGAACATCCAATTCAACTAACAAGCACGTTTTTTGGGACATGTGGGAGGAAAACAGAGCACCTGGAGGAAACCCATGTAGGGGAGAATGTGCGGACTCACATAGTTAGGGATCCTCTCGGAAGGAGCGATCACAATATGGTGGAATTTAAAATACAGATGGACGGTGAGAAGGTAAAATCAATCACTAGTGTTTTGTGCTTAAACAAAAGAGTTTACAATGGTATGAGTGAAGAGCTGGCTAAGGTAGACTGGGAACAACTGTTTATGGTGAAACAGTTGAGGAACAGTGGTCAGCAAAAGTTTATACCAACAAAAAGGAAGAATGGTAGTAAGAGGGAAAATCAACCGTGGATATCTAAGGAAACAAGGGAGAGTATCAAATTGAAGGAAAAAGCATACATAAAGTGGCAAAGATTAGTGGGAGACAAGAAGATTGGGAAATCTTTAGGAGGCAACAGAAAGCTACTAAAAAAGCTGTAAAGAAGAGTAAGATGAGAGTAAACTTGCTCAGAATATAATAACAGATAGTAAAAGTTTCTACAAATATATAAATCAAAAAAGAGTAGCTAAGGTAAATATTGGTCCTTTAGAGGATGAGAAGGGAGATTTAATAATGGGAGATGAGGAAATGGCTGAGGAACCGTTTTTTTGGGTCGGTCTTCACAGTGGAAGACACAAATAACATGCCAGTGACTGATGGAAATGAGGCTATGACAGGTGAGGACCTTGAGATGATTATTATCACTACGTAGGTAATGATGGGCAAGCTAATGGGGCTAAGGGTAGACAAGTCTACTGGCCCTGATGGAATGCATCCCAGAGTGCTAAAAGAGATGGCTAGGGAATTTGCAAATGCACTCGTGATAATTTACCGAAATTCACTAGACTCTGGGGTAGCCCCGACGGATTGGAAATTAACAAACGTGACACCACTGTTTAAAAAAGGAGGGAGGCAGAAAGCGGGCAATTATAGGCCAGTGAGCTTAACTTCGGTAGTAGGGAAGATGCTGGAATCTATCATCAAGGAAGAAATAGCGAGGCATCTGGATGGAAATTGTCCCATTGGACAGACACAGCATGGGTTCAGAAAGGGCAGGTCGTCCTGACAAATTTAGTGGAATTTTTTGAGGACATTACCAGTGTGATAGACAATGGGGAGCCAATGGATGTGGTATATCTGGATTTCCAGAAAGCTTTTGACAAGGTTCCACACAAAAGGTTGCTATATAAGATGAAGATGCATGGCGTTAAGGGTAAAGTAGTAGCATGGATAGAGGATTGGTTAATTAATAGAAAGCAAAGAGTGGGGATTAATGGGTGTTTCTCTGGTTGGCAATCAGTAGCTAGTGGTGTCCCTCGGAGATCAGTGTTGGGTCCACAGTTGTTCACAATTTACATAGGTGATTTGGAGTTGGGGACCAAGTGGAATGTGTCCAAGTTTGCAGATGACACTAAGATGAGTGGTAAAGCAAAAAGTGCAGAGGATACCTGAAGTCTGCAGAGGGATTTGGATAGGTTAAGTGAATGGGCTAGGGTCCTAGGGTCTGGCAGATGGAATACAATGTTGACAAATGTGAGGTTATCCATTTTGGTAGGAATAACAGCAAAAGGGATTATTATTTAAATGATAAAATATTAAAACATGCTGCTGTTTTAATATTTTGTGCATGAGTCACAAAAAGTTGGTTTGCAGATGATTAAGAAGGTGAACGGAATTTTGTCCTTCATTTGCTAGAGGGATGGAGTTCAAGACTAGGGAGGTTATGCTGCAACTGTATAAGGGGTTAGTGAGGCCATACCTGGAGTATTGTGTTCAGTTTTAGTCTCCTTACCTGAGAAAGGACGTACTTGTACTGGAGGGTGTGCAGAGGACATTCATAAGGTTAATCCCAGAGCTGAAGGGGTTGGATTACGAGGAGAGGTTGAGTAGACTGGGACTGTACTCGTTGGAATTTAGAAGGATGCGAGGGGATCTTATAGAAACATATAAAATTATGAAGGGAATAGATAGGATAGATGCGGGCAGGTTGTTTCCACTGGTGGGTGAAAGCAGAACTAGGAGGCATAGCCTCAAAGTGAGGGGAAGTAGATTTCGGACTAAGTTTAGGAGGAGCTTCTTCACTCAAAGGGCTGTGAATCTATGGATTTCCCTGCCCAGAGAAACAGTTGGATCTCCTTCATTAGATGTTTTCAAGATAAAGATAGATAGTTTTTTGAAGAATAAAGGAATAAAGGGTTATGGGGCGCGATTCTCCGCCCCCCACGACGGGTCGGAGAATAGCGGGAGGGCCTTCCCAACATTTTTCCCGACCTCCCGCTATTCTCCCACCCCCCGCCCCCCCCACGCCCGCCCCCCAACACGAATCGCTGCTCGCCGTTTTTTTACGGCGAGCAGTGATTCTTCCCTAGCTGATGGGCCGATTTCCCAGGCCTTTACGGCCGTTTTCACCTGCTCTCACCGTTCGTGAAAACGGCCGCAAAGTGCCGTTCTGGGGAACCATGGCACCGATTGGCACGGCCGCACCACGGCCGTGCCAAGGGTGGCATGGGCCCGCGATCAGTGGGCACCAACCGCGGGCAGCTGGTCCGAACCCCGCGCACTCTTTGTTCCTTCGCCGCCCCTCTGGATCAGTCCGCGGGGCGGCTGAGGGGCATACCGGCCCGCGCATGCGCGGGTTTCACGCATATGCACGATGACGTCATCCGCGTATGCGCGGGTTGGAGCCGTCCAATCCGCGCATACGCGGCTGACGTCATCGTGTGCGTCAGCCGGCGTTAACTTTGGCGCGCGGGGTTAGCGAATTTCGCAAAGCCTGCGATGCCGAGGTTCACGGGGCCCCGCTGCTACCCCCGACCGGGGAGCAGAATCGGGTCCCGGGAGGGGGCGCGGAGGCTGCCGTGAAACACGGCCAGTTTCACGGCAGCCTTCACGACTCTCCGCATTTGCGGAGAATCGCGCCCATGGTGTTCGGGCCGGAAAATGGAGCTGAGTCCAAAACAGATCAGCGATTATCTCACTGAATGGCAGAGCAGGCTCAAAGGGCCAGATGGCTTACTCCTGCTCCTAGTTCTTATGTTTTTATTACTCCACACAGACAGTGACTTAAGCCGGGAATCGAATCTGCGTCCCTGGCGCTGTGAAGCAACAGTGCTACTGTGCCAAATATTACATCCACCATGCCTATCAGTTTTCTGTGGATAATAGTAGGTGATAATTCCACAGGAAAGAAGATCTGATGCAGTTTAAATGTCTCTTCAATGGAAGGTCCCAAAAATTTAGTTTATAGTTTAATATCCTGTCCAGCAAGAAGGCTACTTCCAGCCTTTGGCAGTTTCATGTGGCGTGAACCACTCCGGCGTCGGGCAGCCCCAAAGGTGCGGATTTCTCCGCACCTTTAGGGGCCAAGCCCTAACCTTTGCAAATGTATCTGCTGACCAACATGCGCTGTCATCATCACTGGGCATGTCCTGTCATGTCCCACAGGATAAATCTACTAATGATTAGTCCATAGTGGTACAGAATGAAGTGAGCTTGGCCCTGGAAATCTTCAACATTCATTGCAGATTCATGATGATTCATTGTTCAGGTCAATTAAATCAGTAAAACTTGCCACTGATCACCTTCAGATCTTTTCAGGTTCATAATCAGTGTTCCTCACGGGCGGCACGTGGCGCAGTGATTTGCACTGGGACTGCGGCGCTGAGGACCCAGGTTTGAATCCCGGCCCTGGGTCACTGTCCGTGTGGAGTTTGCACATTCTCCTCGTGTCTGCGTGGGTTTCACCCCCACAACCCAAAGATGTGCATATTAGGTGGATTGGCCACACTAAATTGCCCCTTAATTGGAAAAAAGAGTAATTGGGTACTCTAAATTTATATTTATAAAAAATTAAATAATCAGGATTCCTCTATTTTTAGTCTCAGACATTGTGAACTTAATAATAATCCTTATTGTCACAAGTAGGCTTACATTAACACTGCAATGAAGTTACTGTGAAAAGCCTCCAGTCACCACATTCCGGTGACTGTTCGGGTACACAGAGGGAGAATTCAGAATGTCCAAATTACCTAACAGCACGTCTTTCAGGACTTGTGGGAGGAAACCGGAGCACCCGAAGGAAACTCTGGTCACTAATGTCCTTTAGAGAAGGAAGTCGGTCGTCCTTACATGGTCTGGCAGCACGGTAGCATTGTGGATAGCACAATTGCTTCACAGCTCCAGGGTCCCAGGTTCGATTCCGGCTTGGGTCACTGTCTGTGCGGAGTCTGCACATCCTCCCCGTGTCTGCGTGGGTTTCCTCCGGGTGCTCCGGTTTCCTCCCACAATCCAAAGATGTGCAGGTTAGGTGGATTGGCCATGATAAATTGCCCTTATGTCCAAAATTGCCCTTAGTGTTGGGTGGGTTTACTGGGTTATGGGGATAGGGTGGAGGTGTTGACCTTGGGTAGGGTGCTCTTTCCAAGAGCCGGTGCAAACACGATGGGCCGAATGGCCTCCTTCTGCACTGTAAATTCTATGATGTGACTCCAGATCCACAGCAATGTGGTTGACTCTTAACTGTCCCCTGAAATGTTCCATTCAAAGGCAATTAGGGATGGGCAGCAAATGCCGGCTTTACCAGCAATGCCCACATCCCATGGAAAAATACAAGAAGCAAAACACTACCAAGGGAAGCAAGGACACAGTCTATACTTTGGGTAGTGGAATTAAATAATCACCATCATAACTCAGATTCCTGCCACAATAGAAAGCCTCTCAGAGATAGCAGAATTACTTGAGAATCATATGTTCTGCCCCCAAGTATGGCACTTTCCATTTTGTTGGGACGAGAATGGGAACATTGCGCATTATGTGTATTTTATGGAGGCAGCTAGCCATTTAAATTATCATCTGCCTCCACTCTCGTTGGAGCTTGATAGCCTAGAGAGCCGAACCCAAAATGTGTAAAGTATATCTGGTAAGAGCAAGTCTGAACTTGGTGTATTTCTTTGGATAGCCAGGAGATGCTTTGGAGAGTTAGGGTACCTTGTGGAATATGCTTTAAAATTGTATTCACGTCCCAAGAAGTGGCACAAAACAAACTCTCTGAATCCAAGGGAGAAGGAAGGAGGGGGTCCAGTTCTCAAGGGCAATTTTTGTTGCCACTGCTGATCTTATAGAGTCCCTACATTGCAGACAGAGGCCATTCGGCCCATCGGGTCTGCATCGACCCTTCGAAAGAGCACCCTACCAAGGGCCACATCTCCACCTTATCCCCGCCTAATCTTTTGAACATTAAGGATTATTTTAACATGGCCAATCAACTTAACCTGCACAAACCTCTATTTGGACTGTAGGAGGAAACCGGAGCACCAGGTGGAAACTCACTCAGACACGTGGAGATGTGCAGACTCTACACTGACAGTCACCCGAGGTCAGAATCAAACCTGGGTCTTTGGCACTGTGAGGCAGCAATGCTATAACCACTGTGCCACCATGATCCCCAGGTGCTAGGAAGACCTTTATGCGAGAGAAGAGCTCCATAGCTCTTTGAGCAAAGCAAGATAGAAGATGGACATGGCTCCTTCACCCATAGTGGCCATAGAAGTCAGTCACCATGAGCAGTCACCATCCAGAGGAAGGAAAGAAGGTCAGGAGGAAGAATATGCTAAATGAAGGAGGAGGAGACAAGGCAGGATAACCATGTATTATCCAGTTGGTCGGATCGACAGACCTAAGACATCATACCTCAATGTGATGGAGAACCAATTGAGACTAAGACGTGAGGTGGTGACAAACATATGTCACCTAGTCCCGCAGCAACCTGAACCACAATCCATCGACCCTCATGCCTGCCAGTGGTGACCGTCACTCCAATGTCTAAGCCTCGGTCTTTTCCAGGGATCATTAGGAGACCAGTCTGGTATATCCCAGTCAGCACATACAGCTGCATTAAGGGCGTAACTCATGCTCTATTTGCTTGTGTGGGGATTATATAAATTTCTCAATGGATTTGGCAACTCTGATGCAGAGAGCCATGGCCTTTGCGCAATTAATAAACTTCCCTCAGATACAGAATGTTATTGATTGCACCCATGGTGCCATAAAAGCCCCAATTCGGCATGTGGATATCTTTGTCAACCAGAAATCCTTTGTGGTTTGTGACCACCACAAGGTCTTCCTTCATGTGTGTTAAAGTTTCCCTGGGAGATGCCACAACTCCTTTATACTAAGCAAATCCCAATTCTCTTTGCTATTTGGGAGTCCACAAATGGAGGCAGAGTGCGACTGCAACGGCGGCCATGCTGTCACCAGGAGTGCCATTGAGCAGGCAATTGGCATTTTAAAGATGAATTTCAGGTGATTTGATTGCTCACGAATAGCTATACAATGTGCCCCAGCAAGGGTATCAAGAATAGTTGTGATGTGCAGGGACACACAATTTGATGAGGAAGGTAATGATGAGGAGGAAGACCCTGTCCATTTTCAAGATTCCAAAATGGAGGAAAAAGAGGAGGCCACTAATGACAGAACAAATGGGAGGCATGGCCATGTAACGAGTGTTGACTCTGCGCAGGAGAGGATTATCGCCAGACATTTCTTGTCCAAAATAGATTCATAGTTCCCATGTCAATATTGATAGTGTCATGATATGCAGACATGCAGATAATGATATACAGACAGGCAGCTAATGAAGACAGAGAACAGGACATGACCAATGAGCACGCAGGACACTCAGGAGTGGTATCTCACTATAAAAGGCACAAGGCACTTAAACTCTGCCTCTTTCCACTGATGAACATCTACAGAGTGAGTCAGGGTGTATTTACAGTATCGCACCTCCAGCACGTGGCTAAGAGCTAGTCTGGTTCAGTCAGACAGAGTAACCACACTTAGGTTAGCAGAGAGTCGAACTCATAGGGAACTGTGCTAACTGTGCTACTGGTTCAGTAAATCAGATTGAACTAACTTCAAAGTCTGGAATATCTTTTAGTTAAAGCTGCATCCAGTTGCAGTCTGTGTTATCCCAGAGTACATAACACAACATGCTACCAAGAGACTGCTTAATCTAAGTGTTTTACCTCGGTCCGTTCCGTGATGACCTGCGAATGTATCCCGGCAACATGGAGCAGATTCAGGCTCCTCACCAGCTCAGGACCTCTGGCAATCTCAGTTCCACCTGGCGGTCATTCAAGCAGAGGTTTCTGCTGTACATTGAAGCCTCAGATCTCGTGGATGCGTCTGATGCAAGGAAGATCGCGCTTCTCCTCTCAACAGCGGGTGATCAAGCCATCAAACTCTTCAACTCTTCACTTCACCAAAGGCCAGGACAAGACAAAGTTTCGGACCATCCTGGACCAGTTTGACAGTCACTGTGAAGTGGACACCAATGAAATCTTTGAGCGCCACATATTCAAAAAGCGTCCACAAGGTAAAGATGAATCTTTCAACTCCTTCTTAACTAACCTGCGCCTGCTAGCGCTGTCCTGCAACTTTGGTAATATTTCTGACTCCATGATGAGAGACCAAATCGTTCTCTCAGAGAGCAGCTACTAAAAATCAAGCATATGACCCTGCCAGTTGCGATTGAAACATGCACAGTGCAGGAGCACGCCAAAAATCACTGTGCCAGTACAAATCGGCTGAAAATGAGAAACTTGCCTCCCACGAGGCAGAGCAGGCCATCTCCCAGATGCAGCGCCTCAGCATTGATGAAAGCGGCCATTTTGCACCCTTTTCCCAGAGCCCCACGCATGCGTGATGCGAACGGGATAACGAAGCGGCTGACACCCACACTGCGCACTTGCAGACGTCTGCCGACTGCACTGCGCATGTGCGACGATGCGCGGAGCATCAGGACGCTGACGCCATGACGTGCTCAAACTGCGGCAATGCCCACTTAAAGACACACTGCCCTGCAAGAGGCAGGCGATGTTTAAACTGTAGGAAATCTGGACACCATGCAGCCTTGTGCAGGTCTGCACTACCAGTAAGGCTTCCATCCCGCCTGTCAAGGCGCCATCGTCCCCACCACCACCTCTCCGGCGGTCGACAAGGATCAGACGCAAGCCCCAGAGACTGGACTTAAGAATATTTGTTTTGTTTGCTATGTTCTGTTTTCTCACATAGCTGTCTTTCATAGATAGGGCGGCATGGTAGCACAATGGTTAGCACTGTTGCTTCACAGCTACAGGGTTCCAGGTTCGATTCCCAGCTTGGGTTACTGTCTGTGAGGAGTCTGCACGTTCTCCCCGTGTCTGCGTGGGTTTCCTCTGGGTGCTCCGGTTTCCTCCCACAGTCCAAAGATGTGCAGGTAAGGTGGATTGGCCATGATAAATTGCCCTCAGTGTTCAAAAAGATTAGGTGCGGTTACTGGGTTATGGGGATGGGGTGGAGGTGTGGGCTTCTGTAGGGTTCTCTTTCCAAGAGCCAGTGAAGACTCGATGGGCTGAATGGCCTCCTTCTGCACTGTAAATTCTATGAAAGTAATTCTATGAAATCCATTAATTCTGTGTCTATGTGTGATATGTAAGCTTGTCGTTTGTGGAGATTTCAACATTTAAGGTACATCATGTTCCACTGCTTGTAACATTTGTTCCTGTCTGGTGATCAGAGCAAAACCCTCTTGGATGTTAGATCATTAGAACAGTTGAAGGAACAGTGAATGGCACGTTTTGGTCAGCTTGCAAGTATCCCAGGCAAAGGGCAAAGGCAAAAAGGATAGAAACCAGTCCCAGTTAAATTAAAACAAAGGAACAGAGAAACAGAATTAAAGAAATAACTCTGGGGGATAGACTTAAGTGAATTGAACTTGAGAGATGTCCTAAAGATCCAAAAAGGCATCCGAAGGTTGGTGATTCGGTTCTGTGGGCCGTTGGAGGGAAGTACCCCCGGGAGCTGTGGTGTTGTACTTGGCACAGCCGAAGAGCTAATATTGTGCTTGTTAGCTAATGTCTGAGAGTACTCCAGAATGTTCGGTAATGAAATCTTGGAAGGCAAAATTGAAACCCTGAATTTTGGGGCCATTGTTGAAGCTATTTCAATGAGAGCAACTTTTGAAGAGAATTCCACAATGAGATCTTCAAACATGAAGATTGACAACCCCCAAGATAGAGGCAAAGTTTCAGTGGGTTTCTGGACTCACAATGTATTAAATATCTGGGTGGGTTGTTGCGAAATCCATGGAATCTGGTTTGGTCACACCTCTCAATCATTGTGCAGTGCGGTGTGTTCAATCACAGTTTGCCTTTTAATTCACATTGTCAATAGCCATCCCAAGCATGACCCTGTCACTAAGTGTGATCTCAACTTGGAGTCCCTAGTCCTTCAGAAAGTGAACAGTGTTATATTCTCATGATGGCAGACCAGTGGAAACCTCCTAGGAGTTTCAGTCCCCATGACTGTGTGGGAGGTAATTGTAAACTCCTTGCATGCTTATATATACATAATTGCAATAAAATAACTGGGTGCTGTATTTTGTGCCATGAAAACATCTTGGAATTCCAAGACATTGGAATCGTTTCAGCTGGCAATGTTCTGGCTACATATTTTAACCCAAGGGAATATATGTGTAAGATAGTTAAGGTAGGGGCAGAGTGACTGTTCGGAATGAATAATGCGTTTGATATGCAAATGAACCCATCAAAACTACAAACAGATGTTTACCCAAGGCAAAAACAGAAAAAAACTGGACAATCTCAGCGGGTCTGACAGCATCTGTGGAGAGAGAAGGGAGCTAACATTTCGTGAAAAAAAAAGTCATCCAGCCTCAGAAATATTGGGTGAAATTCTCCGAACCCAATCAGGGTCGGAGAATCGCCCGGGGCCGTCAAAAATCCTGCCCCCGCCGTGGCAGAAATTCTCCGCCACCCGGGAATTGGCGGGGGCGGTAATCGCGCCACGTAGAGTGGTGAGCCCCCTGCGCTGGGTAGGGGAGAATCCCGCCCAATGCTCCGTTTTCTCGCCACAGATGCTATCAGACCTGCTGAGATTTTCCAGTAGTTTCTGTTTTTGTTTCAGATTCCAGCATCTGCGGTAATTTGCTTTTGACTAAGGCAATGGGTACAGAATATGAGTAGGTTTGAATAGGTTGTTAAGGATTCAAAGAAATATAGGCAAAGTGTGAAGGGTGTCATAGGGAAGGTAGATGAAGTGACTTTACTTTTCATTAAACTCTAAAAGCTAAAATAAAAAGATGAAGGTAATTAATTATATTAATAATAATTTTTGTTGTGACAAGTAGGCTTACATTAACACTGCAATGAAGTTACTGTGAAAAGCCCCTAGTCGCCACATTCCTCCATCAGTTCGGGTATACGGAAGGAGAATTCAGAATGTCCAAATTGCCTAACAGCACTTCTTTCGGGACTTGTTGGAGGAAACCGGAGCACCGGAATCAAACCCAGGTTTCGGCACTGTGAAGCAACAGTGCTAACCACTGTTCTACTGTGCCGCACTAAAAGGGCTTCAGTGAACCAGATGGGTCTTTACAATATTTGATCATCGTATCATGGTTATCATTACTGAAGCTAGCTTTCAATTACCCCCTGCCCCACCCAAACTTTGCTAAATAGGGACAATGCTAACATGAATATATCTTGCAATTTGTAGGGTCCAGTTTTGCGGTACAAGATTTTGTATAACCCATTAACATGAGTTGCCAGATTAATCATGCTGTCATAAAATAATCAGGTGGGATAATAAGTGAAGAGTTCAGTTCTTAAACTTTTAACCTGTGTTTTCATTACTGAGGATCAGAACCTTTATCGACAAACAGTACGACATTTTATCAGCAAAAGTAGCAATGAATGCACTGATGTCAGCAATCTAGGCTTTCCAACCTCGCATTGACCTCGGCCCCTGGCACTGCTGGGACAAGCACTATCTGTAAGTACTGCATTAAGTCTGAAAAGCACTCTCACAAGTTGGGAACCAAGCCAGAAGCACTGCAGAACAGAAACCTGCCATTATTTAGATTTGTACCTGTTCATCATTGATGCATGAAATAAAGCAAATATTATTACGTTGCACTAATCTATTCACAAAGCTTTTGGCAATTTTATATTTTTAGAGATATGAATTTCTGAAGCTGGAAGAAAAAAATCCCTCTGGTATGCGACAAACTATATAGCAGACGTGTGTTCTATGGTTTAACTCTGGCAGATTTCTTTGTTCATAATTGATACGATTTGAAAGTGCCCTCAATCCCATTTAAAAAGGTAGCGTGTGTCACAATGCTCTACTATAAAAAGGAGAATTGCTATAATTAGGAGAATTGTATTGTTTCTCTACATCAGAGGTGGGCAAACTACGGCCCGCGGGCCGCATGCGGCCCGCCAAAGGTATTTCTGCGGCCCACCAAGTCATTAAAAAAAAAAAAAAAAAAAATTTTTTGAAAATTTTTTTTTTTTTTTTTTAATTTTTTTTTTAAAGGTTAATGGGTGGGGGGGCTGTTGGGTTACTTACTGGTATAGGGTGGATACGTTGACTTGAGTAGGGTGATCATTGCTTGGCACAAAGTCGAGGGCCGAAGGGCTGTGCTGTACTGTTCTATGTTCTATATGAGGCGCCCAGAATCATAACCGGGTGAAGTAATTATTTTACTTAATATACTATGCGGCCCTTTGTGAATTGTGAATTTCTGAATGCGGCCCTTGCACGGAAAAGTTTGCCCACCCCTGCTCTACATAATGCTGCCAAGAAATATTTTGAAAAAAAATGATACGTTTCCTTCGAAAGTGCCTAGGGCATGAGAGGGATTTAAGCATGGGTTCTGTTAGGACCAGTGCCATGTGAGGTTCCCCAAAAGATGTTGTTCTGGGCGAGACCCCTTGATTTGTGACCGTAGGGCTAGGATACCCCAAACTGTTACAAACCCAGATAGGGAGGGATAACTGGCTCTGTGACTTTATTCAATCCACTGGGTAGTAACAAGATTTAATCTAACCATTTTTCCCTTCGATACCTTTTCCAGACTGAATAGTTATGTTTAAAAAGGAGCCAATTTAATCAAGTTTTCTTGAGTTATCGTAGAGTAATTTTATGAACTACTAAAACGGTAAGAAGAAATAGTAAAACACATGCATCTCCATTCATACGGATTAGAAGAATTGAGTCAGATAGTACATAAATATAAATAAAAGGTTATACGGAGCAACCCTTAATTTGTGAGCAGTAGATGATGATGCTTCCGGCAGTTACAAATAGATTCCCAACTTCTGCTGCAGGTGAATAATTGATTCTTCAATTCAGGTGTTCTATAGTTTGATAGAGAGTTTCCAATTATTTTTTTCATCTGTGATTGTTTTTACTGGCCGGTTGACTTCCACAGTCAGAGGGAGAGTTTTTGGATTTTCCTGCAAAAGATGGCTATTTACTTTTTGCAGAGGCACTGCTTCTGGTATTGTATCACACCACCTTTAGTGTGGAAAACTTCCAGCTGCCTTTCCTCACAGCACACACACACAGGCAGACCAGCAGTACAGGCAGGCAGGCCAGCCCTGGTCAGCTCCCTCAGGTAGCTTTTAACCCCCTCTTTGTACATTCCAACTGGAAACCTGGAATACACTAGTCCACCTTGGCAATTACACCCTCCTTTATCTTTACTAGAGATAGTAATCGGTCTTTGGATGCTCTTCAGAATTACTTTTTCTGGACACAAGGGGCTGGTTTAGCACACTGGGCTAAATCTCTGGCTTTTAAAGCAGACCAAGGCAGGCCAGCAGCACGGTTCAATTCCTGTACCAGCCTCCCCGAACAGGCGCTGGAATGTGGCGACTAAGGGCTTTTCACAGTAACGTCATTGAAGCCTACTCGTGACAATAAGCAATTTTGATTTCATTTTCATTTCATTTCCCATTATCCTTTAGAGAAACTCTCTTCAGCTATTCCTGTCAGTGGCTAACTGCACCTTCTCGACCATCCTTGCATTTATGTCCATTTTAAAATATAAAACTCAGGTCTTTTTAAAGTCCAATATTTCCCTGTAAATATTCCATGGTTTATTTCTCCATCATCATAACGGTAAGGAATATTTGATGAAACACTAACAAGAGTGTAGTGGGCAGTCACTGTGTGTAGTAACAGCAAGGTACTCACAAGCACAATTGGATTTCTATGGCCACTGTTATAATATGGGATCTTTAGATATCTCAATGATGAGACCTTGAGACTTTTACATTTAAACATGTGTTGCTTCTTGTTAGTCTTTAACTATTCTCAAATCACAAGTATTGTTATGCACGGTGCTGTCCCCATGCAGGTAGGCTGCTCATTTACAAAGGTTCTCTCTAGAATGTTTCTTACCATGAGAGTCTACACATCACACCATGAGCAGTGCTATTCTCCAGTCTCACATTAACCCTTGCTTTGCTGAGCACCTTTACATTACAATGGCGTGCACGCAATAACACAATAATCCACCCCCTTTTATCTCCAAAGAAAACTTTCCTTTCCAACAGAGTATTACAATGACATCTTCACTTTCTAACCCTGCTCCACCATCTCCAGTCTCCAACTTTATCAATTCAGATGGTCTTGAGTCTCGACAGTTCTTCCACATCTCGTTCTGTCACGTGTGGAGGAATGTTAGTACTCTATGTTTCTGGTACTTGGCTATCTCCATTGGATTTATTCTTTGTTCCTTCGAGTTGAATTTCCCTTTGCTCACAACTCATCTGCTTTTTTTGAACACTGTGAGTTTGTCCCATTCCTACCAAGGCGAATGTGCACTCCATTTATTCCCAGAGTGGGATTGGACTTTCTTTTCCTGTGCTGTTTGCCATCGTCTTGCTGGAGCTATACATTTTTCAAATGGAACCTTCATTTCCACTTGTCACACCATTTTAGCTAAACATTTGTTGGCTGTTTAATTTTCAAAATGATGTGAATCTTTTCATTCAGCTCAATGGTTCTCAGGACATCCGAGACATCAAAATAACACGCGTGCAAATGTGTCTATTGTCCACTAGGAAAAGCGAGGTGTTTGCATCTAAACCTCATACAGAAGACTGCTGTCCTTACACATGAAAAAATCTGGGCACAATCATAGAATTTACAGTGAAGAAGGAGGCCTTTCAGCCCATCGAGTCTGCACCAGCTCTTGGAAAGAGCACCCTACTTAAGACCACACCTCCACCCTATCCCCGTAACCCAGTAACCCCACCTAACCTTTTGGGACACTAAGGGCAATTTAGCTTGGCCAATCCACCTAAATTGCACATCTTTGGACTGTGGGAGGAAATAGGAACACCTGGAGGAAACCCACGCAGTCACAGGGAGAATGTGTGTCCACCCAATCACCCAATGTTGGAATTCAAACCTGGGTCCTGTGAGGCAACAGTGCTAACCACTGTGCCACCGTGCCACACTTCATTCAAACTACTACTGCTAATCTGATTGTTCCAGTTTATCTGTAGATTTAACTCACCCATGATTATTGCCATCCCTTTATCACAAGCAATCAATATTTCTTCTTGGATACTTTGTCCTACATTGTGGTTGCTGTTTGGGGACCACTCTCACTCATGACTTATTTCCACCACTATTCCTCATTTCTACCCAAACCGATTCTATATCCTGATTTCCTGAACCAAGGTCACCTCTAACTATTGCACAAATAACATCCTTGATCAACAGTACCACTCCTCCACCTTTACCTAGCTTCCTACTGTTCTTGAATCATCCACCCCATAATATTCAATCCTTATCATCCTGCAGCCATATCTCTGTAATAACTATCAGATCATATTTATTTACTTCAATGTGTATTATCTGTTTGTTTACTTTGTTATGAATGTTCCGTACATTCATATCCAAAGCCTTTAGTTTTGTCATTTTGTTATCTTAGTAACATCCAGTCTTGATTGTTGGTGCAATCTTAGGCTTTTTCCTTTCCCCACTTCCTGCCATTCCCAACCCTCATTTCCGATATTATTATTTTCCTCTCTTACTTTGTTCCTAGTCTTTAATATACGATTCTTTCTACATTTTATCCCTTGCTCCCACCGTTTAGTTGAAGGAACTCTCTACTTCCCTACTTAATTGGTTCGCAAAAACATTGATCCCAGCATGGTTCAGTTGTAGACATCCCAACGGTACAGAACCCAATTTTCCCGGCACTGTTGCCAATGCCCCACAAACTGGAACCTACTTCTTCCACTCCAGTCTTTGAGCCACGTATTTATCTCTCTAATTTCATGTATCTTATTCCGATTGCACATGGCTCAGGTCATAATCCAGAGATTGCAAACTTTGAAGTTCTGCTCTTAAATTTAGTGCCTAGATCCTCAAACTCTATGCAGAACCTCTTTCCTAGTTCAACCTATGTTGTCGGTGCCTATATGAACCATGATAAATGGATCTTACCTTCCCCACTCAAGTTCCTCTCCAGCCCTGAGCAGATTTCCTGGACTCTGGCACCGGACATGCAATACAGCCATCTATGCTCATGTTGCAGAGAATACTGTCAATCGTCTTCACCATACTGTCCACTACACTCCTTTTGCTCCCCCCACTTGAATAGCTTCCTGTACCACTGTGCCATGGCCAGTTTGGTCATCCAACCGGCAACCCCCACTCTCATCCAAACAAATGGAGAGAAACTCAAACCTGTTGTACAATTTCAGAGGCTGACATTCCTGCACTCCTGCCCTTTGGGTCCCTTACCTGCCTCCCCTTTATCCTCTTGTCCATGACCGTCACCAAATCAGAAGACCCTATCCTAAATAGCGTGACTGCCGCCTGGTACAAAGCATCCAGGTGGCTTTTCCCATCACTATGTGTCGCAGAATCTGCAAGTCAGCCTCGAGCTTAATGACTCTGAGCTGAAGTTCCTCAAACTACAAATGATGTGTTGGCCCTGGATCACAATGGCATCCAAGAGCTCCCGCATGCTGCAGCCATGACACATTCCCTGTCCTGCCAAATAATGTGTTTTAATTAATTGCTTATTCACTTATTTATGTGGCTTTTTAAAAGGTGTTTTATTAGCTTTACCGCAAGTGTGTATGCTATTTTAAATCATAGGAATAGAATAACCTTAATCAGTTAGCAGATATTTGCCAATGGCTTCTTTCCATATAGCAGAGGAGGAATCAAATCCAAGCTCGCAGGTTTGTACTCAATGTCCTCAGTTGCACTCTGCCTTTATTTACTGCAGGCAGGAAACTGCTAAGATTAGAAAAAAATGATTGTTTCTAAAACTCAACTGTAGGTGTGCACATTTGCCACCAAAAGAGCATTATAGCATATGTACTTTAGATGATTCTGCACATATCTCCCCTAATACCATAATGAATGGCCTGGAATTATGTTTCACAGCTGCACTGTGAACATTGCAAGTCCCAGTGAGAAGCAACCGGGACATCTGGTCAGAAATGAAAGCACTGTAATGACTATTTGCAAAACTAGGGACACTATAGTGAATCTCAATGAAGCAGCATACGGCAGAGAGCTACAACGAGACTCGAGAGCAAGACTGAGTGCTGGATCCTACTCTGTGGTCCCACACAAGGTGGGTTGAACCAGCGGTAGGAAATAAAACACTATTTGGTACATAGAAATACATTGAAATGCACAAATGTTACAACTTGGAAACAGGTCATTCAGCTCAACCAGTCAGTGTAGGTGTTTAGCTTCTGCACAAACTAGTTTTAATCATATCACCCAGGGCGCAGCCCACCCCCCCAACTCTTCTTTATCCACCTATCCAATCTAACGTCGAATGTTGACATAGATTCTGGCTTAATTACTCAGCCTGATATCATAAGCTCCAGCCCTCTTAATGTTGCAGCTTAAATTTCACCCCTCTATCCCTGCTAGGACCACTGATGACTTCTCCTTCCCCACAAAGACATACAAATGCCAGTAAGGAGGAGTTGGAGTTGAATTCATGACCTTTTCCCTCCCGTGCGTTCCCATTGCTGTCAGCCTGGGTGTTCCAGTTACTGCCCCTAGGCTCTATTAGTTGGTACTGCAGCATGTGGTTAGTCTTCTCCCGAACATGGGTCCGTTTTTCTGGATGTTCGGGAAGTTGTTTTATGGGAGGCATCAACTCCCGCATCCACATCAGGTAGAGCTACAGTGGTGCAGCCTGGTTTGTCTTTACGGGTTGTTTTAAATGCAGTATGCGGCCCTGTCAGGCCTCTTTGCTGTTCTTCCTTTAGGTGGGCCAATATGGCGTCTAATCTTACTAGAATTTCTCTGTTGGTTAGTCGGATAATAGGGGGTTTAACGTGGGCTTTATCTATGTCTCCCTGCAATTCATTCTCACTGTTCCTTTTGTCCTCTTTTGTTTTGGGAATGGATTTCCCCCAAAGCTGTTCAATGCCCTCTGGAACACTACTGTGCACGGGTGGATATTCAGCTCCTGTTTCTCTTCGACTAAGTGAGGCCTCACTATTTCTTGGTCTATTTTGGAGCTTCCCTGGTCCCCATTTAAATCTGCCATGAAACTGTCGGCTAACCCAATCAATGGCTCATTAGCTTATCTTACCCCTTTGGTTTGGGAAGGGGTGTTTGTTTAACTTGTTTTGAGTCCCCGGAAACACTTGTCCCCAAGTATACAGCTCCTGCTGCACTCCCTTGTGGCCCTTCAACTCATTCCTGTTTTAACGTTTTGCCTTCCCTCAAGCTCTTCAGCTAGGTGGGGCACGTCCCTCACTGTCTTGTTTCCTGCTCTGGCACTTCTCTGATCCGTGTTTAATTCCTGGAAGAAGACATCTGTCATCCAAGTTTCCACTTCATTCTTTTGGTCTGTTTTAAATCCTACTGGTCCTTCCTAGACCACTTTTAAGTAAACTGTCCAAAATTAGGACTGGTTAAAATCAAGCAGCTCTCTCTTAGTTGTCTCAATTGTTATAGGTTCTAGTTCATCCTTCGGGCCTCTAAACACTCTCTAGCTCCCTAAGCTCTTTGCAGCTTTTTGCAGCTGGCCCCTTTACTTTCACTAGCTCACACTTTACTGCCAGTCAAATCGGTCCCAAGGAGGAAACTGATCCCTATTACTGGTAGCTTGGGGACAATTCCTATTGTTACGAGACCTGAGACTAGATCACAGTGTAGGTGGACCCCATGGAGGGGGACAGACATGCATCCTTTTCCCACTCCATTGATCAGTGCCTGGGCTTTTGGAGTGAACTCGAGAGTAAGCTTATGTTTTCCTCCAGCCTTATGGACTGAATGGCCTTTGTGAACCAGAGCAGTGCAGCAAATTTGTTCATATCCTGGGATGGGTATGGGGACACTGTTCCTGTAAGCTCTCGAAAGCTGTCTGGTTGTTTGTGCGGCTGAGCCACGCACTGAAGGGGGCTACTTTCTGCACTGAGGGACCCTGCCTGCTCTGCTGCACTACCCATTGGAATGTGCTTCTGGGCACTACTCTTAAGGAGCCCAATAAGACCACGGGCTTCCGTTTCAACCTCCAGTATTCAGGTCTGGAGTATCCTATTTTATTATAATGGTACACATCAGTCACCTGGGCCCGGATTCTCCCCAACCCGGCAGGGCGGGGGTCCCAGCGTGATGGAGTGGCGTGAACCACTCCGGCATCGGGCCGCCCCAAAGGTGCAGAAGTCTCCGCACCTTTAGGTGCCAAGCCCTAACATTGAGAGGCTAGGCCAGCGCCGGAGTGGTTGGCGCTCTGCTGGCTGGCGTGGAAGGTCTTTGGCACCACGCCAGCCGGGGCCGAAGGGACTTCGCTGGCTGGCAGAAGTCCGCGCATGCGCCGAAGCGTCAGCAGCTGCTGACATCATCCCAGCGCATGCGCAAGCGGGGCATCACTTCTGCCTCCGCCACGGTGAAGACTATGGCGAAGGCGGAAAAAAAAGAGTGCCCCCACGGCACAGGCCCACCCGCTGATCGGTGGGCCCCGATTGCGGGCCAGGCCACCGTTGAGACACTCCCCGGGGCCAGATCGTCCCGCGCCCCCCCCCCCCCCCAGGACCCTGGAGCCCGCCTGCACCCACGGGTAAGGTAGGTGGTTTAATCCACACCGGCGGGAGAAGCTTGACAGCGGTGGGACTTCGGCCCATTGCGGGCCGGAGAATTGCCGGGGGGTGGGGGGGGGGGGGCACGCCGACCGGCGCAGAGCGATTCCCGCCCCGCCGAATCCCGGGTGGCGGAGAATTCAGGACACGGCGGGGGCGGGATTGACGCCGGTCCCCGGCGATTCTCCAACTCGGCGGGGGGTCGGAGAATCCCGCCCCTGGTGTTTTCTTTTCGGGCTTGAGGAGGACTTCTCGCAACCTCATTTGTACTTTCCTTTCTGGGTGGAGGGGCCTTTCCTATCTATGCAGCTTGCTTATCTTTCCACTGGTCACGGGAATGTTTGGAAAGGATCTGCTTGAGTTTCCAGGCCAATGAGGTGGCAGCTGTCTTCTGTAATGGCTGCATGCCTGGCTGTGAGGATTCTCTGCCTCTCCAAATGCATCCATCGGTTGGAGGGTCAACAGTTTTTAAATTCCTCCAGCAATATCGAGTTGCATATTCCCTTGCAGGTGCACTGTTTTGAAGAGTGGACCCACGGATCGAACACGATTTACTTCAGCTGTTCACACTCTATGTCAGCCTGTATGGGTTTCTTCGGAGTTTTCTGGAATTGCTGGCAATATGCCTTTGGGGCTAACTCCTAGGTACTAAGGATGGCAGCAGTGGTCTGTTCACAAATCAGGGGTCAACATGGAATAAACCTCTTGGGCTTTCCCCTATAGTTGCATTTGAATTTTAAAAGTCCAGATATCTGCTAGTCATTTTAGCTGCCTTGTTATTTTCTTGAAAGTGGCAAAAATGGATTCCACTTCACTCTTTTCAAATTTGGGAATTAATCTAGCATAGTTAAGGGCCTTGGATATTGATCCCAGATTATGGGACATGAGGCTGTTATCGAGTGGAGAGAGATTTTCCCTCACAGCTTCCAGCTGCCTGGTATCTCTCTTTCTCTTCCTTTGAGCTGCTAACTGCATTTCCAATTTTCAGAGCTGGAGTTCTTCTCTCTTCCTTTCTCTCTTTATCCCTCTCCTGAATGTCCCTATCTCTCTCTCTTTCCCTTTACCAAGCTTATCTTTCTCTCTCTCTTTCTCCTTGATCTATCTCATTATCTCTCCTGAAACTGTAGCTCCATTCTGAGCTTTTCCAGCTCGAATTTGGCTTGGGGAAAGGGTTTGGAGTTAGGATTGAAGCCCTCATCTACCTGCTCTGGCTGATACAGAAGGTCCAAATTCTTGGCCAGCAACTCTATCAGTTCGCTTCTTTTCATCTGATAATGTATCTCCCTAGCTACAGCTTTCATTTGTTCTGTGCTTAGAGATGCTAATATTTCACTGTGTCAGTCTCCTTGCTTTACTCACATCTGCATATCAAACATTGCTATTCACTTTCCAGCTTTGACAAAGGGTCATCTGGACTCGAAACGTCAGCTCTTTTCTCCCCTTACAGATGCTGCCAGATCTGCTGCGATTTTCCAGCATTTTTTCTTTTGGTTATTGCTCAGTGTAAGATGAAGGGAATTTCATAGAATTTACAGTGCAGAAGGAGGCCATTCGGCCCACCGAGTCTGCACCGGCCCTTGAAAAGAGCACCCTACCCAAGCCCACAACTCTACCCTATTCCTGTAACCCAGTAACCCCACCCCACCTTTTGGACACTAAGGGCAATTTAGCATGGCCAATCCACCTAATCTGCACATCTTTCGGCTGTGGGAGGAAACCGGAGCACCTGGAGGAAACCCACGCAGACACAGGGAGAACGTGCAGACTCTGCACAGACAGTGACCAAAGCTGGGAATTGAACCTGGGACCCTGGAGCTGTGAAGCAACTGTGCTAACCACTATACTACCGTGCTGCCCAATTCAGTTTGTGTTTTGAAAATTGACCTAGCCACTGTATTTTCCCTCTTGTCTTCCAGATTGGTATTTTATATCAGATTTGGCTCATGTCTTAAATTTGGACTCTTCAAATTGTTTTGGTCAGATTTTCTTGTTTGATCAACTTTTGGTTCACTTGTAATGGGTCCATCCTGGACCTAATCTCCCAACCTCTGTTATAGACAAGAGAGGCACTTCCTCTTACCATTGGTCCATAAGCAGGAAGTGTTTTGAATTATTCTTAAACTATGATGTGGTGTGTTTTAACAAAATCTCGATTTGGTGATCCACTTTACCAATAACTCGCAGTAAGCTCGCATTATTATTGACTCAGAATGTTAACATTTCACACTCAAAACCCAAGGAGGAGTGTTCACAACTTCACACTCCCATGCACACACAGATTAAGGGGAAATAGAAAAAAGAGTTGTACAACTATGGATGGTAATAGCACAAGAACCAGAGAAATGAATAGGAGTTCCAATGTTCAGGAAGTCAAAGTCCAGAGGGTGTTTCCTTCATGGTGGAGATCAATCCCAATTAGTTTCTGGTTGAAGACAATAACACTAAAATCCCTGAAATGAGTAGCACTGAAACACAATGGGCGGGATTCTCCGAAATGGAGGCAGAGTGCCTGTTCCGTCGTGAACGCCATCGCGTTTCACGACGTTGCAAAATGGGCGCGGGCACTACCGATTCTGGCCCCCATAGGGGGCCAGCACGGCACTGGAGCGGTTCACGCCACTCCAGCCTCCCTTCACGGCGCCAACCGGGTGCCGCGCCAACCCGCCCATGCGCGGGGGACTTCCTCAACGCGCCGACCCCGACACAACATGGCGCGGGGGTTCAGGGGCCAGTCGCAGAACAAAATAGAGCCGTGGCTGGAGAGGCTAGTCTGCCGATTGGTGGGCCCCAATCGTGGGCCAGATCCCATCAGAGGCCCCCCCGGTGAAGGAGCCCCCTCCCCACAGGCCATCCCCTGACCCTGCGTGCAGAGTTCCCGTCAGCTGGACGGTGCCGGTCGGACTCTGCCATTTCCGCGCGGCTGCTCGTCCCATCAAGGCCGGAGAATCGGCGGCCCAACCGCGGACAGCGGCCCGCGACCAGTGCCGTGCCAAACGCGCTGGCGCAAATGGCGCCGATTCTCCGCTCCTCGGAGAATCGCATGCTGGCATCGGGGTTCAGAGAATCCTGCCCAATGGGCTTTCTGTGCTTAGACCTCTTGACAGGCATTGACCAGAGACTTTTAAAAATCAAGCAGACTTCAAGGAGTTGAGAGATGGTATTCAGCTGCTTGCTCAGCTGGGCTACTGGAGTCCTTTCCACTTGATGTTAAACCAGCAGTCTGCCTGTGAGGCCAAAGTGGGTAAGGTTGAAACTGTCCAAAAGGCCAGAAGCTTGGGTCAGGTGACAGGGCCTATTAATGGTTAATTGCAGCTCAACAATTAGTTTTTGTGCTTCTGGTCATATTTCTATTGCCCCACTTATGAGAGAAATAAGATGGCTATAACCATAAAACTATGTAGCTGCATCACGACCTGGTATGGCAACTGCTCAGTCTAAGACTGGACAAAACTACAGAGTCGTGAACGCAGCCCAGTCCATCACGCGGACCCACCTCCCATCCATTGACTCTGTCTACACCTCCCGCTGCCTTGGGAAAGCAAAATCAAAGACCCCTCCCACTCTGCATATGCACTCTTCCAACTTCTTCCATCGGGCAGGAGATATAAAAGTCTGAGAACCCGCACTAACAGATCCAAAAACAGCTTCTGACCATCTGTTACCAGACGCCGAAATGACCCTCTTATGGATAGATCTTATCTCTTCACACATCTTCTCCACTGAGTAGTACTGCACTCCTCTATGCTTCACCCGATGCCTGTGTCTATGTATTTACATTGTGTATTTATGTATGCCCTATGTTTTTTCTCAGGTATGGAATGATCTGTCTGGACTGCAATACTTTTCTCTGTACCTCGGTACCTGTGACAATAAACAATTCCAATCCAATCTTCCAATACACATTTTTCTTTCTTTTTTTTATAGTTCAAGTTGGGGAGCCAATTCCTCGTCTTTTGTTGAATACAAGACATCTCTACAATGAGGTGTGAGATTCCACAGGCTAAGAGAGGAATTATTTGTTCTTATAACTGCTGTGGGTAGCGTCCAAACAAAGGGCTAATCATGTGGTCATATGTCCTTTAGCAGCCATTTTCTTTGTTCAGCAAAGTAAAAGTTTTGGGTTTCTTTTCATGTCATGTTGACCTAACAATATCCAATATCTTCTGATTCAGGGAAATGTGTCAAAGTCGAAGCCAGTCAGAGGGGTAGGCAGAAGTCCAGTCCTGTTTCCCCAACAAAAAATTACAAAGTGTAAAAACTGCAATAAACAAGAATAATGAGAAGTCAATAAAGTGAGAGTGGTATGTTCTGGTTGTAAACAAGAGAATATTTGAGATGATGTAGGTGAAATGAGGGAATGATGTAAAGTTAAGTAACATGCAAGTAAAGAATGCTGTAAAAAAAAAAATCATATAAAGGCCAACAGAGCAAAGGAACAAAGCCAGATTGCAAACTCATCCAATATGTTTTATGGGTGCTGAATGTTCCCTTGATATCTTACTCAAATGGCCGTATGATATGTGTGGATCAATATTGGTGTCACACAAAGTTACACGATTTTTTCCTTTGTTCTGGAACTGTTTGATAGCCACATGCTGTGTACTGAAATGGTTGGTCAATACAAACCATGTGCTTTGATAAACTGCAGTCTTTGCTAGTTTGTTATCAAGTGAACGTTTTAAAATATAAATTTCGAGTACTCAATTCTTTTTTTTCGCAATTAAGGGGCAACTTCTCATGGCCAATCGACCTACCCTGCACACCTTTTGGGGTTGTGGGGGTGAGAGACCCACGCAGACATGGGGAGAGTGTGCAAACTCCACACAGTGATCCGAGGCCAGGATCGAAACCAGGTCCTCGGTGCCGTGAGGCAGCAATGCTAACCACTGTGCCACCATGCTGCCCTTGTTGTCAACTAAACTTGATGACAAATGTCACATGATGTTGGAATGTAAATGACTCACTCTGAACCTGCCAGAATATTTTAGTGGCGAAAAAAAGTGAACATTTGAAGCCAGAAGTGTTGCTTCCTAAAGGAACGCATCCATATTTGCGGTCTATTTTAAATATGTATCGATTTGCATGATTGTGTCAGTTGAAAAGTTGTTTCAAAACAAGGAATTCAAATGTGCAGTTGTGGAATTTAGCTAGCGTACGTTTATCTACATCCAATATTCAAAATGTGTCCACATTGAACTAAATGTGGCAAATAGTCTTAGTAGCAATCAGAATTTTTTAAAAAGAAAATCCTGTGATTGAATCATAGTCATGATAAGATGTCAGATGGGGGACTGATTTACCTCGTTGAGACTTTTCGAAATACTGGATGGTCTTCAGTTTGAGACAATTGAAGTCAATATTGATGTGTTCCCTCAGGGAATTCACTCTTGGCAGTAAGCCGTAGAGATCTGTTGTAACTGATGTGTTGGCTAAGCTAGGTCTGCGAGGACTGCGTTTACTGCAGCAGTGAGAGAGACAGGCTTCCAACATGAAGAAATGCAACTATTTTATTGAACTCTTAACTATTATACATACTTTAACTGTGGGTTGACACTATGCTGAGTTGACTGGAGACTCATCCAGACTCAGGCCCTGGAGCTGTTTTACGGCCTGCACCCGCTCCGCATCGTGGGGGCCTTGCCGCGCCGTCCCTGCTGCCTTGATATGGGAGTACCGGTTATTAGCGTGCTCATGTAGGACGCAAGTCTCGATGGCGATGGTGAGGGTGAGCTGCTTAACTTTAAGGAGCTGCTGGCGAAGGGGATCGGAGTGGACCCCGAAAACGATCTGGTCACGGATCATGGAGTCGGAAGTGGAGCCGTAGTTACAGAATTGCGCGAGGATACGGAAATGGGTTAAGATGGACTGAAAAGGTTAATCCTTACCCTGAAGCCCCTGCTGGAACACATAGTGTTCAAAGCTCTTGTTGACTTCGATGTCACAGTGGCTGTCGAGCTTCAGCAGGACTGTTTTGAACTTTGTCTTGTCCTCACCTTCAGCAAAGGTGAGGGAGTTAAAAATGTGGATAGCGTGGTCCCCGGCTGTAGAGAGGAAGAGAGCAATCTTCCTGGCATCTGATGCGGCGTTGAGGTCGGTGGCTTCAAGATACAGCTGAAACCTCTGCTTAAACATCTTCCAGTTTGCACCGAGGTTGCCGGCGATGCGGAGCGGCGGGGGAGGGCGGACGCTGTCCATGTTACAGATGGCTGATCGCTGGTCAAAGGCAGATTATCTCAAGGTAGGTCCATCAAACTCTAACGTGACTCACTGGTAACATGATGTGTTGGCTAAGCTGGGTCTGCGAGGACTGCGTTTACTGCAGCAGTGAGAAAGACAGGCTTCCAACACTTGAAGAAATGCAACTCTATTTTATTGAACTCTTAACTATTATACATACTTTAACTGTGGGTTGATACTATGCTGAGTTGACTGGAGACCTGAGGCTAACCTGACCGACTATCTTACTACCACATGGTGGATGTTCTAGTTGTTGCTCACGGGCTCTGACTGTCTCAGAGGCTGCATCCCAAGAGAGCGGGAAAACTAGAGCCCTCTGGCTTTATAGTGGCCGTGTCCTGTCTGGTGATTGGCTGCTGTGTTCTGTGTGTTCATTGGTCACCCTGTGTGTCAATCAATGCCTGTCTGTGCACCATCATATACTTGTGTGTATATTATGACAGACACTATTTGAGGAGTTGGCTGGAATTGTAGATTAAGAAAGGTTGGTGGTTCTGAGCACTCAGAGAACACAGAACATAGAACATACAGTGCAGAAAGAGGCCATCTGGCCCATCAAGTCTGCACCGACCCACTTAAGCCCTCATTTCCACTCCTATCAGAAATATGTCGATGAAGGAAGTAGTGACAGCGGTAAGTAAAATAAAAGTGATTTCTGGAATAATTGAACTTTATAATGTAAATTAATATTCTATTTAGCATAAAAGTTCAGTTCTATTAGGCATCAATCTATTGAGCTTTCACTGGTAGTAATATGTACCCAATGATACCAGACAGCTCCATTTCAAAGCTTAATATATAGTTTCTGTACAATAAACTACAATCCAATTCATTGCGGCAGTACATACTCATGGTCGTGGAGGTTACATGTGTCAACCTTGATGCAGTGACTAAATCACGCAATATATACTAATATTTTAGTGCAGTACAGAGGAGTGCTGCACAGTCGGAGATGCTGATATTCAGTTGAGATGGTCATAATCTGTCCGCTCAAGTGATGTGAAAGATCCGAGGGCACTGTTTGCATTTATGCCTCAACAAGCATCTGTTAATGCATTTCATTGCCCCTGGGTCATTGTCTGTGTGGAGTTTGCACATCCTCTCCATGTCTCAACCTCACAACCCAAAGATATGGACGGTAGGTCCCAATTGGTCAAGCTAAATTGTCCCTTACTTGGAATTTTAAAAAAATATTTCATTGCTATTTTTGGGACCTTACTATGTGCTAATTGGCGGCCATGATTCCCCACATTCCAAAAGTGACTCTTGCCTTGATATTAACTCGTGCATTGCATTCAAAAGAAGGTTGAGATAGTAGGACTTAAACATTAAAAAACATGAAACATGACACCAATTTGATGCTTATCGGATTTTTTTTATTTGTTCATTTAATATGGGTGTTCCTGATTGGGCCAGCATTTATTGCCCATCCTTGAGGGTATTGAGTGGCACGGTAGCACAGTGGTTAGCACTGTTCCTTCACAGCGCTAGGGACTCGGGTTCGATTCCCAGCTTGGGTCACTGTCTGGGCAGAGTCTGCACATTCTCCCCGTGTCTGTGTGGGTTTCCTACGGGTGCTTCGGTTTCCTCCCACAAGTCCCAAAAGACATGTTTGTTAGGTGAATTAGACATCCTGATTTCTCCCTCAGTGTACCTGAACAGGCGCCGTAGTGTGGCAACTAGGGAACTTTCACAGTAACTTCAATGCAGTATTAATGTAAGTCTACTTGTGACACCAATAAAGATTATTATTATTATTTAAGAGTCAATCACATTACTGTGGGTGTGGAGTCACATGTATGCCAAACCAGGTAAGGACAACAGATTTCCTTCCCTAAAGGACATTAGTGAACCAGGTGGGCTTTAACGATAATTGACAATGGTTTCATGGTCGCCTTTAGATTTTTAGTTCTAGATTTGTATTGAATTCAAATTTCACCATCTGCCAAGGCGGTATTCGAACTCGGGTTCCCAGAGCATAACTCTGGTTCTCTGGATTACTAGTTTTACATAGCAACACTGGAAAATGTTTCATCTTGGAGGGCAGGAAACTTTGTTAAAATATCTAAGTCTGGCTCTCACAGTTCGATTGGAAGCCTGATGCAAATTTCACTTCTGATGAATGGGGTTCAAGGATTCAGGAAATCCGGCAGGGAAATGGAGGCAGGAATGGCCAGCTATAGATGTTAAGTGCCGGAGCAATCCTTGTGGTCTGGGAAGAGCTGGAGTTCTGTCTTGTATATCAAGGAAGCCTTTGACCTCCATTCTTCCAATAACAATCCTTCATTCGCCCATGCCACATCACCAACCCCACTACTATTAGCTGATGACCTCAAGGCTGATTGCACCCTCCAATACTTAATCGGTGGTCTTCCCCCTCCCTATTGCCAGGGACCATGGTTAGAGGTCAGGTGAAGAATGGAAATGATAAAGAGAACTTGCTTTTAAATTCATTAGAACCTCCACATGCTCGGTCTTAGTGGATTAATTGATCACATTGGGCCTCCTGCACTTTGTTCCTGGAAATATTGGGGATCCTATATTTACAAGAACATTTTCGGTTGTGAAATGGGGATGTCCTGCAAATGTGAAAGGCACTAAATAAATGTAAGTGTTTTCTTAAAAAGGCAAGGGGGAATAAGCATTAAATTCACAAATGTACACCTTTCAATTAGACATATTCAGCTCCAGTTTTATAAGACGTTCAGAAGCTGTGGTAACATTTAATAATTGTTGCTTCTTTATTTTTTAATATTATTTTGCTGTTCATTTAAATGTAACGTTTTGATATTTTGTTCCAATTATTGATTTATTGAGACAAATATATAATAGGTTAAAGATAATGTGTAATGGTAACCATCCCTTACATCTAGAATATTCATTAACTATGCTGTGTAGAGGTTTCAGTATTTATGAAAATAATGAATGAACTTGCATTTATAGAGTATCTTTCATGACATCAGCAAAGCACTAAATGCAGAAAACAATTACAGTCATAGAGTCATTGATGTCTACAGCACAGAATAGGCCCTTCAGCCCATCATCTCTGTGCTGGTCAGAAACAATGAAATAAGTATTCTAATCTCATTTACCAAATTTGGCTTTGTATGCCTTGGCATCGCATGAAGGTCTCTGCCTCCACCGCCCTTTCAGGCAGCGAGTTCCAGACTTCCACCACCCTCTGGATGAAAAAATGTTTCCTCACATCCCCTCTAAATCTGCCCTTTATGTTAAATCCCCCCTTCCCCAAAGGTCATTGATCCCCCCACCAAGGAGAAATGTTTCTTCCAGTCTACTCTATCTAGGCCTCTCATAATTTTATACATCTCAACCAGGCACCCCCCCCCCCCCCCCCCCCCCCCCCCCCCCCCCCCCCACCTCAGTCTCCTCTGCTCCAAGAAAAACAACCCAATCTCTCCAATCTCTCTCCATAACTAAAACCCTCCAACCCAGGCAACATCCTGGTAAATCTCCTCTGCATCTTTTCCAGTGCTGTCACATCCCTCCTATAATGTGGATTCCAGAACTCCACACAATGTTCTAACTGTGGTCCAACCTGCTTTTAACCAACCAGCTAACCAACCAAATGAAGTACCTTTGAAATGTAGTTATTGTGTAATGTAGGAAACATAGCATAACAAGGCCGGCAACGAGCAATGAAATAAATAACTAGATCATCTGTTAAAGTTTTTGCTTGAGGAATCAATGTTGGCCAGGAAACCAGACAAATTCCCATGGTCCTCTTTGAATTGCACAATGGAATATTTTACATCTGCATGAAAAGGCAGGTAGGACCTTGGTATCATCCAAAAGGTGACACTTCCAACAGCACAGCACTCCTTCAGTTCTGCACATAAATGCCAACCTTGGTTATGTACTCAGGGTGCTGGACTAGGGTTTGAACCCATGTAGACTCCGAGGCAAGAGTGCGAGGAGTGAGCCAAGGTTTTATGGCAGAAGCTACTAGATAGATTGTGATGGCCCTTTAAAGCCCTGCAGATTCCCATGACCTGTGCAGCAATTACAGTTGAATATCTACTTTGCAACATACATACTGCAGGATAATTGTAGCCATTTGTTTTTCATTCTTATTTATTTTAAATTACTGAGCCAATCATACTCTATAGTTGTTCACTCAGAGATGCATGAGAACAGTATATGTTTTCGCCCACAAACATTTCCTCCCCATCCTCCAGGAAAATCCTGACCTGAAGTCAGCTTCTGAATCCAACAGGTTACGACCACTCTACTTGGCTATCAACAGGCACAAGCCTGTGCCCTTAAATCTGTGGACTGCTACAAGTTCAACTTGCTTTTCCCTTTATTTCATATTATTCAGAGAGAAATGTTGAGGGACATATGACGACAACTAAATGGAATTTAATGGAAAATACCTGTCCCATAAAACTGGGCAGCAGACTGATGAACTGTTATCAAGTTATATGGGTGGTGTGCTGTTATTCCACATGCTGGTTTTATTTGCAGCCCTGCTTATCAGTGCAGAACGAATCATTTTGCTTCGCCATACAACTGGAATTCATATTTAAAACAAAACTGCACAGGTCAACAGTCTGGGAAATTGATGTTTTTCATTTTTACATTGTTGCCCAATAGAGCAGTAACATAAATTATAAAACATACTACTACAGACAGAGGTTATGAAGATTTGAAGAAATAATGGTGAGTTATCCACGGATTGGAACAGTTTAAGTACCTGGGAAGCGTCCTGGCACAAGGTGGTTATTGCCGTCACAGCTAGGATAGCAATGGTAAAGAATGCACTCTCCGGGCAGAATAAAGAACAAAGAAAAGTACAGCACAGGAACAGGCCCTTTGGCCCTCCAAGCCTGTGCCGACCATGCTGCCCGTCTAAACTAAAATCTTCTGCACTTCTGGAGTCCGTATCCCTCTATTTCCATCCTATTCATGTATTTGTCAAGATGTCCCTTAAACATCACTATCGTCCCTGCTTCCACCACCTCCTCCGGCAGTGAGTTCCAGGCACCCACTACCCTCTGTGTAAAGAACTTGCCTCATACATCTATAAACCTTGCCCCTCGCACCTTAAACCTATGCCCCCTAATAATTGACCCCTCTACCCTGGGAAAAAGCCTCTGACTATCCACTCTGTCTATGCCCCTCATAATTTTGTAGACCTCAAATAGGTCGCCCCTCAACTTCCGTCGTCCCAGTGAGAATAAACTGAGTTTATTCAACCTCTCCTCATAGCTAATGCCCACCATACCAGGCAACATCCTGGTAAATCTCTTCTGTACCCTCTCTAAAGCCTCCACATCCTTCTGGTAGTGTGGTGACCATAATTGAACACTAAAAGAATTGCTCAGTACAGGAATAAGTGGAATTCTTTTTTTAAAATAAATTTAGAATACCCAATTATTTTTTTTCCAATTAAGAGGCAATTTTAGAATGACCAGTCCACCTAACCTCAATATCTTTGGGTTGTGGGAGTGAAACCCATGCAGACATGGGGAGAATGTGTAAACTCCACACATACAGTGACCCAGAGCTGGGATCAAACCTGGGACCTCGGCGTTGTGAGGCAGCAGGGCTAACCCACTGCGCCACTGTACTGCCCTACAGTGGGAGATGGTTGGGTACTCACTTGTTGGAGATGGCCATTGCTTGACACTTGTCTGGTACAAATGCTACTTACCACTTATCAGCCCAAACCTGAATATTTTTCCAGGTCCTGCTGCATATGTATACGGCCTGCTTCACTATTTGATGACTTACCAATAGTGCTGAAATTGGTGCGATCATCAATGAACATTCCCACTTCTGATGTTATGATGGAAGGAAGCTCATTGATGAAGCAGCTGATGATGGTTGGGCCTAGGACAAGATTGGATTGGCCATATTCTAAGTCATGAGAACTTGCTAAAAGAGGTGATTGAAGGAAGATTAGGGGGATGTAGACCAAGAGGGAGAAAGAGACAGATGATGTTAAACAACTTGAAATTAAAAATGAGAGGCTTCTACGAGCAACTGAAGAGAAGAGTGCAAGACTGCGCGGTGCAGAGAAATGAACCCTTAGGCAGACCACTACTACTACTCTACACAGAATTAAATATTGTTAAGAAGTGAAGCAGTTTACCTTTCCATTTGTCACACACAGCCTGTTCAAAGTCTCTCCATTAATGTTCGGGGGACTGGCCAGGAATCGGGAGGAAGATCTTTTACGTGTTGTATACAAATAAATAGATTTGCCACTCAAATAATTAATTTTTCAATTCTCACTTGTTAGCTGCCTTACTATAACCAGATAACATCAGAATTTTATTACAATTCTGAATCAGAGGAACAAATATCATCTTCGTGGACCAGGGACTGGGAAAAACAGGACCATAGGCCATTGCAGTTTTTACAGTGAGTTTGTAAACTACAGTCTAACATATCATAGCAAATCACAATATTTCAGAAACAACTGGTACACTGTCAGAAATGTTTTTAAATAATTGACATATTTTGCTTTCATTACACAGAGGAAGCATTAAACATTCACATTCTAATTCAGGACTGTGCATTTTAGAATTACACATAATTTAACATCTGCTGGAAAGAATACTATATTTATCATTAACCAATAAATGTTGTTGATAACTCTACAGCTCAGAAAGGTGATAATTAACTGCATTGAAAAACAAAAATGACGACCAACTGCAGCTAATTATCACTCAACAATCTGTCATTTGCCACACATTGCAAAATACAGTTAAAAGCTAACATATAGGATAAAATAGAACATTGATACATCAAATATCTTCCAGGCTAGGAGTGCCTTATTTATGTTCCTGAAGAACCCAGACAACCTTAGTGGATTCATAACTCAGTCCTATTCACACTTTGTTTTAGATTTGCCTGTTTGAAACTTGTGGTCCTGCAATTTTGAAAAATAAGTTTGTTTTTAGCACTTCTGCCTCATTGGTGGATAAATCCAACAACCAAATTCAAAGATTTATTAGTAGGACATCAGCAACTTGAGATATGTTCAAATTAATGGGAATGCAGACTTAAACATTGCAATGTTTCAGGTAAATCTGTCTTTGGGCTTTGAAATGTAACCAGTCAGCTTTAAGCCTCTGGCTTTCCATAGTCATGTGACTGTGCCATGAGACTTCCTTTGGAGGCAGACACCTTAAGCTCAGTTCAATAAAAGCTCTCACAGAAACAGACATTGAAGAGTTCAATAAAATCTCTTGCTTAATACACACTGAAGAATTTCATCTGTCCTTTTACAAGCAACATGGCGTACAGAAGAGAAGAATACATAGATTTTAACCCTGGAAATGATACAGACAAGACTCTGACAATCCAGGAACACAAAAAGGTTCAAATCTCCAAAAGAAGAGTTGCTATAAAGAACAAAGGCAAACAGACAGAGGCTGCACGGCTGAGAGTGAGACAACTCAGAAAGGCACACAGAAAAATACAAATCATAAAATAAAAAGCTGCTGAAGAAAGGACAAAGAAAAGCACACATAGGCTGCAAGTGGAATTACCTGCAATAGAGGAAAGGGACAAAAGAATCACACATAGGGTGCAAGTGAAATTATTGGCTGTTGAGAAAAATGACAATGGAAGTGCAAATAAAGGTTGCAAGTAAATTACTGAGCGAGTTAAAATGGCAGCAGTAAATTTTCCAATCCCAGCTCCAGTCCAATTGAAAAATGATGCATGGCAAAACTGGCAGTTTTTCCATGCCAAAATTATGAGATTGCAACATACCTAGTTAGCAAGCCTGAACCAATAAGAGTAGCTACATTCCTAACACTGCTGGGGAGGGTTTGCTACAAAGCCAATCTAACGAATGAGCAAATAAAAAAGACAACTGTGATTTTGAAAGCCTTGAATGCATATGTTGAACCCCAGGTGAATGTTACAGATGAACATTATGTATTGAACACTCAAGTTCAGAGTGAAAATGAGACCATTGATCAACACTGACACAGCTAGAAGAATCAGGTGAATTTTGATAGCTAAAAGATGATCTGATTAAAGAGAGGCATTAGAGACCACTTAGTGAGAACAAGTCTACTGAAAGATGAGAAACTGATACAAAGAAAGCAAGACATTTGTTGAAATGCAGAAGCAGTGAAACAACAGTGAGAGCAAATGTATGGCAGAGCAGACAAGGAGATACATTATACCGAGGACAGTCCAATCCAAAAGAGCTGAGCAATCTCTGACAAAGGGCAGGATGCAAATAATGTGGAGGATAGAATGCACAAGAACAGAAGGGCTGTGCAGCATGAGGAAAGCAGTGTTTAACTGCAAGAAACAAAGTAATTTCACACACAAGTGCTGGGCCTGGAAAAAGGTAAATAAGCCAACATCGATGGAAAGATTTCAGCAGACGAGTCTGATGAAGAACTATGCATGATACAACAGGTGCCTCTGTCAAGTTGATAGAAAAAAAATCTTTGCGACTGCAGAAGTCAAGTATCAAGTGAAGAGGAAGAGTCAGATAAACATTGGTGTGTCATAATACATAATGGCCGTCACAGATCTATGTGAAGTGGCTCAATAAGGCAATCCAAAAATGAAGTCCTTGAAAGTATGATTGATGGCACAAGAAACATACTGAGATCAGCCTGACAGCCCAATGCAATGGCAAGAAGGAAGATCTCGAGTTCCAGCTGGAGCAAGTCGAAAGTATGGCTGGTAGCCCTTCATGTGCCAACAGAGAAAAGGCAACAAAAGGGCAGCATGATAGCACAGTGGTTAGCACAGTTGCTTCACAGCTCAAGGGACCCAGGTTCGATTCCCGGCTTGGGTCACTGTCTGTGCAGAGTCTGCATGTTCTCCCTGTGTCTGTGTGGGTTTCCTCCGCTTGCTCCAGTTTCCTCCCACAGTCCAAAGATGTGCAGGTTAGGCGGAGTGGCCATGCTAAATTGCCCTTAGTGCCCAAAAAGGTTAGGTGGGGTTACTGGGTTATGGGGATAGGGTGGAGGCATGGGCTTAAATAGGGCGCTCTTTCCAAGGGCCAGTGCAGACGCAATGGGCCGAATGGCCTCCTTCGGCACTGTAAATGTTTTGGTTCTATGAAAGACCCCAGGCAATGGGCAGAAAAAGACTGCAGAGAGAGGGAAACTAAAGGCTCCAGAGAGATGGAATCAGAATATCCTAGATGGGGAGACATAACATTCAAGTAAAGCACAAGATGGTTGGTGACCACGCCAGTGAAATGAAATGCACGAGCTGAAGGCAAATGTTCTGCAGGAAAGGTGTTATAACCCTTGTGGAGGTCACTGCATCTGGACTCAGATTCCCCATGACTTCCACTGAAAAAGAGCTTCCCTGGTAATGGGGGCAGGGCTTTCCCTTAACAGGGGATTAGATCAGGATTAGTGTTAAAAACCTTGACCTGGATACAGGTCGAGGAGAGGGAGCCCCTTCAGGGAGTGGAGATTCTTGTATACCGTCTACCTGCTTGGACCATGCGTGCTACTTGAGCAGATTCTACAAACATTTTCACATTAGAGTTGAACTGGAAGAGTTGAAGGGCAAGAATCCAGCTTAGTCTATATCTTTCAAAATACATAATAAACTGAAGTCTTCAATGAAGCAAGCTGGGCGAGACTTGACCAAACAAATGTTAGGGACAACATAAAGGTGCCAGGAGGAAAGAATGACCCACAGTTCCACAGTTGACAACTCAAAATGAGAGTTGAAAAAACTCAATCAGATATACAGCAGCAACTTTAGGTATAAACACTCAACTAGTGAATCTGCACCTTCATAATAATCAGGCAGTCAGGGAGAAGGGATCTCAGCTGTGCTGTGCTGAGTACAGAACTACCATAAATCGCAGAGGTCAATGAGTTTTCAACAGCTGCAATGGAACAACAACAGTCACCAGGGCAACAAGAGCCATGCGATCAACACGCACCAGGCAAGGAACATCACCCAGGCATCCAACCAATGTTGACGCGCACATGGACCATTGTGGTGAATGTAGGAAACTGTTGTATAGTAGATTTTATATCTTGTTATAATAATGTTGTTAAATACCCTGGGCTAAAACACATACTGACTGTATGCCTGCTAAAACTGTGATTAAAGGGTTGCAAAGGTGAAGTAATAATTGATGTTAACCATTGACTTATTCATAAATAGATGCCTAACATTATTTATGTTTAGGAGGTTTCCTGGGGTGTAGATAATTTCTGAGGAATTGTGTTTAGTCCTAGGTAAGCAGGTCATGGGACATTTTAGTGGGAGCAGACTGGAGAATGCCTTATGCTTGGGACCTAGATGATATTATTCGTGGCCTGGTCTCTAGCTTTGCAGTCTACTCGCAAATTTAAAGTTGAACAGAAGTGTCTGACAATATAGGAGGATTTTTAAGTTGTTCCTGAAAGGATCTCTCCCCAAAGGTCTGCATAGAGAAGCAAATAATCCCGATTGTTAACTTGATTTATAAGTGGCCTTTGAACTGTATCAGGTTACTTAATTGGAATATCCACTGGCAAGTGTAGATAGTGAGTTAAAGTTTTTCCCCTTTTATTTAACAACTGCTTTAACTGTTAATTGTAAAGCTATTTATTTGTTGTTAATTTTGTGCTTAAATAAAAGTTTGTTTCACCATACAATATACCTATTGGTCAGCATTGGTCAGTCTTCCCTCACAGTCTTATACATTGCAAATTGTTGGAATCCGTGTGCAGTCCAAACATCATTAAGTGACTTAATAGTAGAACAAACAGATGTTAATGCCAGAGAATTTGGGGTGTATAGTGAGAAACCTGGGTAGTTGTGGACCTGAACAGGCGCCAGAGTGTGGCGACTTGGGAATTTTCACAGTAACTTCATTGCAGTGTTAATGTAAGCCTACTTGTGACACTAATAATTCAGAGTCACATAGAGTCATCATGCGTGCAAATATGTCTGTTGTCCACTCAGAAAAGTGAGGTGTTTGCATCTAAACCTCATACAGAGAACACAGTGAAGAAGACTGCTGTCCTTACACATGAAAAAATCTGAGCACAATGGGAGTGGGAGATGGCCGTTTTTGGAATCAGAGCTGATTATACTGATTGTTCTGATGTCTGACATAACTGCTCTGTTCCAGCTATAATATTGAAAGATAGTAGGACAGAAGACATGGTCCTACCATTCACTTGGTCCAACTTTTGTGAGTCTTTTGCTGGAGTTACAAAGTGAGATAAGGAGAACTTCCATCTCTGTAACATTGCCTGGCCCCACCCCCACCTCTGCAGTGAAACCCTCATCCATGCCTTTGGTAGTTCTGGACTTGGCAATGCCAATGCACTCCTTGGCAGCCTCCCATCTTCTATCCTCCATATAATTAAGATAATCCAAAGCTGCGTTGCCCATAGCTTAATTTTGTTTTATTCACTCATGGGACATGAGTGTCGCAGGCTGGGTCAGCATGTATTGCCCGTCCCTAATTGCCCTTGAGGGAGCAGTTAAGAGTCAAACACATTACTGTGGGTCTGGAGTCACATGTAGGCCAGATCAGGTAAGGATGGTACATTTTGTTAGGACATTAGTGAACCAGATTTGTTTTGAAAACAATCGACAATGGTTTCATGGTCATCATTAGACTTTTAATTACAGATTTTTTATTGAATTCAAATTTCAGCATCAGCAGCGGAGGGGATTTGAACCCAGATCCCTAGAGATTTACCCTGGGTTTCTGGGTTACTAGTCCAGTGTTAATACCACTATTCCACTGACTCCCCTAGCAAGTCTATATTCACTCATCATGCTTGCGCTATGTTAGCTTGTGTGTAGATGACTCTAAATTAGAAGCACAATTTTAAAATGTGCAGGCAACTCCAGTTTGGGGTGAACACAGAAGAGCATGGTGACAAATATAGACAGCAATTAATAAACTTGCAATTTGGATGTGTAATTGGCAATTTGAATTTAATACAGATAAATTGAAGTTGTGCATTTTAGTAAGAACAAAAGGGAAGTCACATACTCATTGGAAAATAAGCCCAGATTTTCCTCCCCAGAGGAAAAAACAAAAATAAGCTCTCCATCCTTTATCTCCCCACACATGCCCTATACTCACCCATGCAAACCTATTCCAGCCCAATCCCCTCCATAGTGCCTCATACCCCCTATGCCAGCCAACCCATGACCCCCACACACCCCCTTGGTCCCTCATAGCTCCTACACCAACCCATGTCTCTACATACCTCTATGCCCCTCTATCCACTCCCATGCCAGCTTTAATGTCAATTTATGCCAATGTATGCACCCATACCCATCACCCTTTCCCATTGCCCCTTCATGACAACTCTCCTAGTATCCTTGGACAATTTCTTGATAACTTTGACAGATGCTGAGCAGCTTTGACAGTTGGGCAGTTCCACCGAGTTTGTGTGTAAACAAGGCATAATCACGTTCACTATTTTTTTTTAATAAACATTTTATCGAGGTATTTTTGGTATTGTAACAACAACAAAATAAACAATGTACATGAAACTATAAACATAATGCAAAAGCCGTCTCCCTTCCTTACAGGTCGCACCTTTATTAACCCCCTACTCTAAGCTAAACTAACCCCCCCCCCCTTCTGCTGACGATTAATTTTCCACTAAGAAGTCGACAAACGGTTGCCACCTCCGGGTGAACCCTAACAGTGACCCTCTCAAGGTGAATTTGATTTTCTCCAAACAGAGAAAGCTAGCCATGTCCAATAGCCAGGTCTCCGACTTCGGGGGCTCTGAGTTCCTCCAAGCTAATAGTATCCGTCTCCGGGCTACCAGGGAAGCAAAGGCCAGAACGTCTGCCTCTTTCTCCTCCTGGATTCCCGGGTCTTCTGACACCACGGAAATCGCCACCTCTGGACTCAGTGTCACGCTTGATTTTAACACCGTGGACATGACATCTGCAAACTTTGCCAAAATCTCCTCAGCTTCGGACATATCCAGAACATGTGGACATGGTTCGCTGGTCCTCCCGCACATTTTGCACACCTGTCTTCCACCCCAAAGAATCTGCTCATCCGGGCCACTGTCATGTGAGTCCGGTAACGACCTTAAATTGTATCAGGTTGGGCCTGGCACATGTTGCGGACGCGTTGACTCTACTCAACGCTTCCGCCCACAGACCATCCTCTATCTCTCCTCCCAGCTCCTCCTCCCACTTGCGCTGTAGCACCTTGTTCTGCGTCTCCTCTGACCCCATAAGTTCCTTGTAAATGTCAGAGATGCTCCCTTCTCCTACCCACCCTCTGGAAACTACCCTGTCCTGAATCCCCCTTAGCGGTAGCAGCGGGAAGGTCGACACCTGTTTACGTAGGAAGTCCCGCACTTGCAAATACCTGAATTTCTTTCCCCTCGCCAACCCAAACTTCTCTTCCAGCGAGCTCATACTCGGAAAGCTCCCCTCTATAAACATATCCCCCATCCTCTCAATCCCTGCTCTCCGCCATATCCGTAACCCCCCATCCATACTTCTTATGGCAAATCGGTGATTATTACAGATTGGGGACCAGACCGACGCTCCCACATCTCTTCCATTGCCCCCAGACTCTCAGGGCTGCCACCACCATGGGGCTGATGGAATACCGTGCCAGCGGGAACGGCAGATCCGCAGTTACCAACACCCCCAGACTGGTGCCCTTGCATGAAGTCGCCTCCATTTGCTCCCATGTCGACCCCTCCCCCACCACCCACTTCCTGATCATGGCTATATTCGCCGCCCAGTAATAGTTACTAAAATGTGGCAGCGCCAGCCCGCCCTCTCCCCGACTTCGCTCAAGCATTACCTTCCTTACTCGCGGGGTCTTGCCCGCCCAAACGAAGCCAGTGATCACTTTGTTGACCGGTTTAAAAAAGGACCATGGAATAAAGATGGGGAGACACTGAAATACAAACATGGATCTCGGGATGACCGTCATCTTCACGGTAGCACGGTAGCATGGTGGTTAGCATAAATGCTTCACAGCTCCAGGGTCCCAGGTTCGATTGCCGGCTGGGTCACTGTCTGTGTGGAGTCTGCACGTCCTCCCCGTGTGTGCGTGGGTTTCCTCCGGGTGCTCTGGTTTCCTCCCACAGTCCAAAGATGTGCGGGTTAGGTGGATTGGCCATGCTAAATTGCCCGTAGTGTCCTAAAAAGTAAGGGGGGGGGGTTGATAGGTTACGGGTATAGGGTGGATACGTGGGTTTGAGTAGGGTGATCATTGCTCGGCACAACATCGAGGGCCGAAGGGCCTGTTCTGTGCTGTACTGTTCTATCTATCTACACCATCTGCACCCTCCCAGCCAGTGACAACGGACCAAACGAAAATCGTCCTTCATTTGGTCTACTAGTCGGGCCAGATTTAATTTATGCAGCCGGACCCATTCCCACGCCACTTGAATGCCTCGGTACCTAAAGCTTCCCCCACTAATCTAAATGGCAGCTCCCCCAATCGCCTCTCCTGTCCCCTCGATTGGACCGCAAACTTTTCACTTGCCCCATATTTAGCTTATACCCCGAAAACTGGTAAAATTCCCCTAGAATCCTCATGATTTCTTCCATCCCCTCTATTGGGTCCTCTACATGCAGAAGCATGCTGTATGCATAGAGCGAGACTCTGTGCTCCCCCCCCCCCCCCCCCCCCTCCAGACCAGCCCCTTCCAGCCCCTTGAGGCTCTCAGAGCAATTGCCAACGGCTCTATAGCTAGCGCAAACAACAGTGGGGAGAGGGGGCATCCCTGTCTCGTCCCCCGGTGCAGTCTAAAAAGTCCGATGTTGTCCTATTCGACCGCACGCTTGCCACAGGAGCCTGGTACAGCAACCTCAATCAGTCGATAAAGCCCCGCCCAAATCCAAACCGTCCCAGTACCTCCCACAGATAATCCCATTCTACACGATCAAAAGCTTTTTCTGCATCCATTGCGATCACTACCTCCACCTCCCTACCATCTGGGGACATCATGATCACATTTAACAACCATCTTACATTGGCCACCAACTGCCTACCCTTAACAAACCCCGTCTGGTCCTCCCCAATAACGTCCGGAACACAATCCTCAATCCTGAAGGACAAAATTTTGGCCAACAATTTAGCATCCACATTCAACAGGGATATCGGCCTGGAGGACCCACACTGCTCTGGGTTCTTGTCCCGCTTCAGAATCAGCAAAATTGTGGCCTGTGACATCGTCGGGGGCAGCACCCCTCTTTCCCCGCCTCATTGAACATCCTCATCAACACCGGCCCCAATATCCCAGAGAACTTTTTATAAAACTCCTCTGGGTACCCATCCGGCCCCGGGGCTTTACCCGACTGCATGGCCTTCAGATTATTGACCCTGGCTTGGACCGGTCAAGCTCGAAAACGGGCAGGGTACCAGCAGTGGCAAAGGAAATAAAAGGGTTCATGGAGCAGATGGGGGCGTGGATCCACGGCGATTTGGGAGGCCGAGGGTGAAGGAATTCTCCTTCTACTCACATGGGCATAAAGTGTACTCCCGGATTGATTTCTTCATTTTGAGCACGGCCACTATCCACTATCTCTTCCAACCCGATTGGGGCCCTCAGCCCTTCTACCCGCTCCCCGTCCACCTTTGGGAAATTCAGCCCCTCCAAGAAGTACCTCACCCCCTCCGGCCCCATGGGGGGTTCTGACCTGTACAGCCTACTGTAGAAATCCCTAAACGCCTTATTCACCCTTGCTGAATCTCTAACCAGGTTCCCATCTCCGTCATTTACTTTCACTATATCCCTGGCTGCCTCCTTCTTTCTAAGCTGCTGTGCAAGCATTCTGCTGGTCTTCTCTCCATGCTCATAGATCGCCCCCCTCGCCTTTCTCAGCTGCTCCACCGCCCTCCCTGTGGTTAACAAACCGAACTCCGCCTGTAGCCTCCGCCGTTCCCTTAAAAGCCCTGCCTCTGGGGTTTCCGCATACCTCCTATCGATCTGTAGTATCTCCTTTACCAGTCGGTCCGTCTCTGCCCTGTCCACCTTCTCCCTATGGGCCCGTATCAAGATCAGCTCCCCTCTGACCACCGTCTTCTGTGCTTCCCAGACCACCCTTGCTTAAATTTCCCCCGTTTCGTTGACCTGCAAGTCATTCTGAACACATTTCCTCAGCCCTCACACACCCTTTGTCAGCCAAAAGTCCCACATCTAACCTCCATTGCGGGCGCTGGTTAGTGTCTTTACTAACCTGCAGGTCAACCCACTGCGGAGTATGGTGTGAGATTGTGATCTCCGACTATCCCGTGTCCACCACCCCTGCCAGTAAGACCCTGCTCAAAAGGAAGAAATCAATCCGGGAGTACACTTTATGCACGTGTGAGTAGAAGGAGAACTCCTTCACCCTCGGCTTCCCAAATCTCCATGGATCCACCCCCCACCCCCCCCCACCTGCTCCATGAACCCTTTTATTTCCTTTGCCATTGCTGGTACCTTGCCCGTTTTCGAGCTTGACCTGTCCAAGCCAGGGTCAATAACTGTGTTGAAGTCCCCTCCCATGACCAATCTGTGAGAGTCCAGGTCCGGTATCTTCCCCAGCATCCTGTTTATGAGCTCCACATCATTCCAATTTGGCGCATACACATTTACTAATACCACCTGCACCCCCTCCAGTTTCCCACTGACCATAATGTACAGACCTCCCACATCCGAAACTATTCTACCCGTCTCAAACACCACCCGCTTATTGATCAGGATTGCGACCCCTCTAGTCTTTGAGTCTAGTCCCGAGTGAAAGACCTGATTGACCCAGCCTTTCCTCAATCTAATCTGGTCAGTCACTCTAAGGTGCATATCCTGCAACACTACCACGTCCGCCTTCAGTCCCCTAAGATGCGCGAACACACGTGCCCTCTTGACCGACCCATTTAACCCTTGAACATTCCAGGTGATCAGCCTAGTTGGGGGGCTCATTGCCCCACCACTTCGCCGATCAACCATCCCCTTTTTTTGGGCCCGCCTTATGGCCATGCTCCGCACCTCCACTGGTCCGCCCCCAGGCAGCCTCTGCCCCCAACCTCCTCTCTATCACGTTCACTCTTAACAATCCCAAATGGTACCTATCCTCTCACAAAGCATGCATCACTATTCTCAAAGGTTTCCTTCCCTTTCCAAAACAGTTTCTGGTACCCTACGCAAAGTGTACATTGACTATCCAAATGAATCAACCAAGTTCAGTTCTTTTCTTAGCTATTCTAATCTGCACTCTCCAGATTTTACACTCCTGGCCTCCCAAAATTCCCCCGACAGTGGTGGAAGCTGGTGATTTAAGTGGCCAGCTGCCTCTGTGTGAATGCTACCCCTCCTCCACTCTCGCCCCCAAGAGGATGGGAAATGCTGGAATCAAGGCTGGGTCTTAGAAATATCGACCATTTCTGGGGTTCCTGCCTTTCCATTGTGGCGGAAATCTGGATCTTATTGTCTAAATATGAAAATGGGACAGAGGAGAACGAGGATCTGAAGGCAGAGATACAAAAATCACTAAAAGTAATGGCACAGGTTAATAAGGCCTGGAAAAAGCAAACAAGACACTAGGATAGTGTCTCATAAAGGGACAGAATTGAAAAGCAGAAATGTTATGCTAAACTTGTTTAGAACCCTTGTTAGGTCATACTTCGATTACTATGAACAGTTCCGGTCTCCAACTAATAAAAAGGTTCCCGTAGCACTGAAAAAATACACTATTTTCTAGAACGACATCAGAACGGTTATATCTATCAGGAAAAATCGAATGGAGTGAGACTCTATCTTGAGGAAAGCCAGGATTGATGGGTGGCCTGATAGTGGTTTTCAAGATTATGAAAGGGTTTGATTTGGTGCAAATGGGGACGTTGTATTCCATAAAACCAAAAGACATAGGAGCAGAATTAGGCCACTTGGCCCATCGAGTCTGTTCCGCCATTCAATCATGGCTGACATTTTCTCATTCCCATTCTCCTGCCTTCGCCCCATAACCCCTGATCCCCTTATCAATCAAGAATCTATCTATCTGTCTTAAAGACACTCAGTGAATTGGCCTCCACAGCCTTCTGCAGCAAAGAGTCCCACATATTCACCACCCTCTGGCTGAAGAAATTCCTCCTCATCTCTGTTTTAAAGGATCGTCCCTTTAACCTAAGATGGTGTCCTCTGGTTCTAGTTTTTCCTACAAGTGGAAACATCCTCTCCACGTCCACTCTATCCAGGCCTCGCAGTATCTTGTACGTTTCAATTAGATCCCCTCTCAGCCTTATAAACTCCAACGAGTACAGACCCAGATCCTCAAATGTTCCTCATACGACAAGTTTTTCATTCCAGGGATCATTCTTGTGAACCTCCTCTGGACCCTTTCCATGGCCTGCACATCCTTCCTTAGATATGGGGCCCAAAACTGCTCACAATACTCCAAATGTGGTCTGACCAGTGCCTTATACAGCCTCAGAAGTCCATACTCTGGTCTTGTATTTAGCCCTCTTGACATGACTGCTAACATTGCATTTGCCTTCTTAACTGCCGACTAAACCTGCACATTAACCTTAAGAGAATCGTGAACAAGGACTCCCAAGTATCTTTGTGCTTCTGCTTTCCGAAGCATTTCCCCATTTAGAAAATAGTTTATGCCTAGATTCCTCCTTCCAAAGTGCATAACCTCACACTTTTCCACATTGTATTTCATTTGCCACTTCATTGCCCACTCTCCTAGCTTGTCCAAGTCCTTCTGCAGCCCCTTGCTTCCTCAATATTACCTGTTCCTCTACAGATCTTTGTATCATCTGCAAACTTAGCAATAGTGCCTTCAGTACCTTCTTCCAGATCATTAATGTATATTGTAAAATGTTGTGGTCCCAGCACAGACCCCTGAGGCACACCACTAGTCACCGGCTGCCATCCTGAAAAATAACCCTTCATCCCCACTCTTTGCATTCTGCCAGTCAGCCAATCCTCTACCCATGCCAGGATCTTACCCGGAACACCATGAGCTCTTAACTTAATTAACAGTCTCCACTTATTTCACAGTCTCCTATGCGGTACTTTGTCAAAGGCCTTCTAGAATTCTATATAAATCACGTCCACTGGTTCTCCTTTGTCTAACCTGCTTGTTACCTCCTCAGAAAACTCGTAACAGATTTGTCAGACACGACCTCCCTTTGACAAAGCCGTGCTGACTCAGTCCTATTGTACCATGCACTTCCAAGTGCTTCGCGATCTCATCTTTAATAACAGACTCTAAAATCGTACCAATGACCAAAGTCAGGCTAACCGGCCTATAATTTCCCGTCTTCTGCCTCCCTCCCTTCTTAAACAGTGGTGTTACTTTCGCCACCTTCCAGTCCTCTGGGACCCTTCCTGCCTCCAGTGATTCCTAAAAGATCATCAGCAATGCCTCCACAATTTCCTCAGCTATCTCTTTTAGGACCCTGGGGTGTAGTCCATCCGGTCCAGGTGACTTATCCACTTCAGACCTTTCAGTTTCCCCAGAACGTTCTCCTTAGTAATGGTCACTGCACTCACCTCTGGCCCCTGGTTCTCCTGGAGCTCTGGCATCCCACTGGTGTCTTCCATCGTGACGACTGATGCAAAGTAACTATTCAGTTCATCTGCCATTTGTTTGTTTCCTATTATTACTTCTCCAGCCACATTTTCTAGTGGTCCAATATCTATTTTTGCCTCTCTCTTACGTTTTATATATTGAAAAAATCTCTTCCTAACTTCCTTTATATTACTAGCTAGCTTGCACTCGTACTTCAGCTTCTCCCCCTTATTGCTTTTATAGTTGTCCTCTGCTCGCTTTTAAAGACTTCCCACTAGTCCTCACCACTTTGTATGCTTTTTCTTTAACCTTTATGCTGTCCTTGACATCCCTCATCAGCCACGGATACCTTGTCCTCCCCTTAGCATGATTCCTCATCCTTTGGTTGTATTTCTGTTGTGCCTCCCTAATAACCCCCCAAAACTCCGGCCATTGCTATTCCACTGTCTTCCCTGCTAGGTTCCTTCTCCAATCAACTCTGGCCAGCTCCTCCCTCATGTCTTTATAGTTACCCTTATTTAATTGTAATACCGTTACATCTGATTGCAGCTTCTCCCTCTCAAATTGCGGGGTAAATTCTATCATATTGTGGTCACTGCTCCCTAAGGGTTCCTTCACCTTATGTTCCCTAATCAAGTCTGCCTCATTACACATCACCAAATCCAGAATTGCCTGTTCCCTAGTCGGCTCTGTCACAAGCTGCTCCAATAAATCATTTCTTAGACATTCCACAAATTCCATTTCTTGGGATACACTACCAACTTGATTTTCCCAGTCCACCTGTATATTGAAGTCCCACATGATTATTGTAATATTGCCTTTTTTACATGTCTTTTCTATCTCCTGATTTATTTTCTGCCCCACATCTTGCCTACTGCTAAGGGGGCCTATACATAACTCCCATCAGGGTCTTTTTACCTTTGCGATTCCTCAACTCTACCCACAGAGATTCTATGCCTTCTGATCCTATATCGCTCCTTGCTATAGATTTAACTTAATTCCTTACTAATAATGCAACCCGCCCCCTTTGCCCATCTGCCTGTCCTTTCGATTGGACACATATCCTTGGATATTTAGATCCCAGTCCTGATACCCTTGCAGCTACGTCTCTGTGATGCCCACAACATCGTACTGGCCAATTTCAATGTACGCAACAAGCTCATTTACCTTGTTCCATATACTGCACGCATTTAGGTACAACACCCTCAATCCTGCATTGGCCACCTCCCTTTTCACACTCTCCTCAGTCACTGTACCCTGTACTGTGGCCCTTTTTGATTTATGACTATGGCTTCTCTGCCTTACACTTTCCCCCTTTCTGCTATTTGTTTCTGGCCCTGTTTTACTTCCCCCCCGACTTTCTACGTCGGATCCCATCCCCATGCCACATTAATTTAAACCCTCCCCAACAGCTCTAGCAAACACCCCCTCTAGGACATTGGTTCCAATCCTGCCCAGGTGCAGACCATCCGGTTTGTACTGGTCCCACCTCCCCCAGAACTGGTTCCAATGCCCCAGGAATTTCAATCCTTTCCTCTTGCGCCATCTCTCGAGCCACACATTCATCCTATCTATCCTGACATTCCTACTCTGACTAGCTCGTGGCACTGGTCGCAATCCTGAGATTGCTACCTTTGAGGTCCTACTTTTTAGTTTAACTCCTAACTCCCTGAATTCAGCTTGTAGGACTTCATTCCATTTGTTACCTATATCGTTGGTGCCTATGTGCACCATGACAGCTGGCTGTTCATGATCTCCTGCCATGTCTTAAACCTCAGGTTAACTTATACAACTACAATTCCGAAAAATAAATAAATAAATGAAAAGAAAAACTACTTACCAGTCACTTACCAAACTTCCTTACCAAGTTTCCTCTCAAACCAGCTTTGAATTCCCACGTAGCTTCAAATTCCCAAACTCACTCTTCACTGTGCCTCACTCTGGCTGTGTCTTCTTTACACTTGTGGGGGTGACCAGAAGCCAGGGCCACCAATATAAGACAGTCACAAATAAAACCAATAAAGAATTCAGGAGAAACATCTTCACCCTGAAAATATTTAGAATGTGGGACTTGCTTAAATGTTTGAACGGGAAGCCAGATAAACATATGAGAAAGAAATGGAAGGATATGTTCATGTTGTTACAAGAAGGGTGGGAGGAGGCACATGCAGTGATATGGAATTGTTGGGCCAAATGAACAGTTTCCATGTTGTAAATGACATGTCACCATATAATACCGTGCAATTTTTTAGTGTCCGTTAGGCAACCACTGCCCAGAATTAAGAGTTCTGAAAAATACATTGTTGTGGAGCCAGGAAGAGTGGAAGCACTCCAGTCCACAGTTTATTGAGCACTCACCACCATCCCAACATACTATTTTTCAGGCTTTTAGACACATTCCCTGGATTTGTAATAAAATCTTAAATTTGGCCCGTAACTTCCTGGGAGTGGTAATCAGTGGTGGATTGCCACTCCGTCACGACTTACCCACATTTGAATTCCAAGGCGTCTATCTCATCCAACCTTCCTGACTCAGGCCAGGTGAGACAGAAGAAGCAGAGCAGGTCAGTAGCTCCAGCAGTGAAATGCGAAAGAGTAGAAGAGTAAAGGAGAACAGGCCCCTTTTTGTGGCACTAGCCGCCGTAAAGTAAATGCATTTAGAGGGACCATTCGAAAGGAGAAATAAGTGGTAGTTTATGGACATCAGAGAATTCGGTAGTGAGTGGAGGTGGTGGTCTGGTGTTCTGGACATGGGAGGAATTCCGGGTCATGAGTGTGTGTCACGTTGAGTTGGGTGGGAGTGTCAGGTCAGGTTGGATTGTTGGTGGAGGTGTTAGGATGGGTTGGGTCAAGGAAGGGTATCGAATCAGAGGGAATATTGGGTTGTAGGGGGTGTGTTGGTTCATGGGGTGGGGTGTCAGTTTAAATAGGGGAGGTTTTGGGTCCGGACATGGTGGGGTGGGCAGGGGGTGTTGGGTCAGGTCCGGACATGGGTGGGGGGTGGGTTCAGGCGAGAGGTTGGGGGAGTGAGCAGGCCGGTATGGGGTCGAGCCCAGTCAGGTCAGGTAACAGGTGAGATGGTGGGGCGGGTTGCGAATCCTGTGCGGTTGGGGAATACTGTAGAAGTTGGGATGCTTGGTTGGCGGGGAGGTGGAGGGTGGTCGAGGGTGTGGGAAGTCCCCTGGGGTTCCGGGATTTGTGGGAGGTGTACTGTGTTGGGTTCGATCTTGGTGCTCAAACAGTTACTCTGGAGTTAGAAGTGTTTTGTTTCTTTCTAACTATTTCAGGGTAACTCTGAGGGTAAAGCTGGAAGAACCCTCTGAAGTTAGCGCAAAAAAAATCACTTTTCGCTAGTTCCCAGCCCAATCGGAGTTAGCCTTCTGGCCAATTGCCGGGTAAACCTTCATGTGGGAACTTCCAAAGAGGATTCCCAAGTGCATCTTCGAGGTACCCCCCCCCCCCCCCCCCCCCGGTGTTATAGGTTATGGCCTAAAATGATGGAAATACTCAGCACCTGTGGAGAAAGGAGGGTAAGGGTAACAGTTTTTGTCTATAAAGACTTTGGATTTTTTGAGCACGGTGGCACAGTGGTTAGCATTGCTGCCTCACAGCACCCGGGATGGGTTGTTTGTTTGTTTATTGTCACGTGTACCAATGTACAGTGAAAAGTATTTTTCTGCGAGCAGCTCAACAGATCATTAAGTACATGAAAAGAAAAGGAAATAAAAGAAAATACGGAATAGGGCAACACAAGGTACACAATGTAACTACATAAGCACCGGCATCGGATGAAGCATATAGGGGTGTAATGTTAATGAGGTCAGTCAATCAGAGGGTCATGCAGGAGTCTGGTAACAGTGGGGAGGAAGCTGTTCTTGTGTCTGTTTGTGTGTGTTCTCAAACTTTTGTATTGCCTGTCCAATGGAAGAATTTGGAAAAGTGAGTAAGCCGGGTGGGAGGGATCCTTGATTATGCTGCCTGCTTTCCCCAGGCAGCGGGAGGTGTAGATGGAATCAATGGGTGGGAGGCAGGTTCGTGTGATGAACTGGGCTGTGTTCACGACGTCTGAAGTTTCTTGCAGTCTTGGGCAGAGCAGTTGCTATACCAGGCTGTGATGCAGCCAGATAGGATGCTTTCTATGGTGCATCTGTAAAAGTTGGTAAGAGTTAGTTAATGTGGACATGCCGGATTTTCTTAGTTTTCTGAGGCAGTATAGGAGCTGTGGTGCTTTCTTGGTGGTAGCTTCGACGAGGGTGGACCAGGACAGATTTTTGGAGATGTGTACCCCTAGGAATTTGAAACTGTTAACCAGATAGAGTATGAGAGTAAACTTGCTCAGAATATCAAAACAGACAGTAAAAGTTTTTACAAATATATAAAAGAAAAAAGAGTGGCTAAGGTAAATATTGGTCCTTTAGAGGATGAGAAGGGAGTTTTAATAATGGGAAATGAGGAAATGGCTGAGGAACTGAACAGGTTTTTTGGGTCGGTCTTCACAGTGGAAGACACAAATAACATGCCAGCGACTGATAGAAATGAGGCTATGACAGGTGAGGACCTTGAGATGATTGCTATCACTAAGGAGGGAGTGATGGGCAAGCTAATGGGGCTAAAGGTAGACAAGTCTCCTGGCCCTGATGGAATGCATCCCAGAGTGCTAAAAGAGATGGCTAGGGAAATTGCAGATGCACTAGTGATAATTTACCGAAATTCACTAGACTCTGGGGTGGTCCCGGTGGATTGGAAATTAACAAACGTGACACGACTGTTTAAAAAAGGAGGTAGGCAGAAAGCAGGAAATTATAGGCCAGTGAGCTTAACTTCGGTAGTAGGGAAGATGCTGGAATCTATTATCAAAGAAGAAATAGCGAGGCATCTGGATAGAAATTGTCCCATTGGGCAGACGCAGCATGGGTTCATAAAGGGCAGGTCATGCCTAACTAATTTAGTGGAATTTTTTGAGGACATTACCAGTGCAGTAGATAACGGGGAGCCAATGGATGTGGTATATCTGGATTTCCAGAAAGCCTTTGACAAGGTGCCACACAAAAGGTTGCTGCATAAGATAAAGATGCATGGCATTAAGGGTGAAGTAGTAGCATGGATAGAGGATTGGTTAATTAATAGAAAGCAAAGAGTGGGGATTAATGGGTGTTTCTCTGGTTGGAAATCAGTAGCTAGTGGTGTCCCTCAGGGATCCGTGTTGGGCCCACAATTGTTCACAATTTACATAGATGATTTGGAGTTGGGGACCAAGGGCAATGTGTCCAAGTTTGCAGATGACACTAAGATGAGTGGTAAAGTGAAAAGTGCAGAGGATACTGGAAGTCTGCAGAGGGATTTGGATAGGTTAAGTGAATGGGCTAGGGTCTGGCAGATGGAATACGATGTTGACAAATGTGAGGTTATCCATTTTGGTAGGAATAACAGCAAACGGGATTATTATTTAAACGATAAAATATTAAAGCATGCCGCTGTGCAGAGAGACTTGGGTGTGCTAGTGCATGAGTCACAGAAGGTTGGTTTACAGGTGATTAAGAAGGCAAATGGAATTTTGTCCTTCATTGCTAGAGGGATGGAGTTTAAGACTAGGGAGGTTATGTTGCAATTGTATAAGGTGTTAGTGAGGCCACACCTGGAGTATTGTGTTCAGTTTTGGTCTCCTTACTTGAGAAAGGACGTACTGGCACTGGAGGGTGTGCAGAGGAGATTCACTAGGTTAATCCCAGAGCTGAAGGGGTTGGATTATGAGGAAAGGTTGAGTAGACTGGGACTGTACTCATTGGAATTTAGAAGGATGAGGGGGGATCTTATAGAAACATTTAAAATTATGAAGGGAATAGATAGGATAGATGCGGGCAGGTTGTTTCCACTGGCGGGTGAAAGCAGAACTAGGGGACATAGCCTCAAAATAAGGGGAAGTAGATTTAGGACTGAGTTTAGGAGGAACTTCTTCACCCAAAGGGTTGTGAATCTATGGAATTCCATGCCCAGTGAAGCAGTTGAGGCTCCTTCATTACATGTTTTTAAGGTAAAGATAGATAGTTTTTTGAAGAATAAAGGGATTAAGGGTTATGGTGTTCGGGCTGGAAAGTGGAGCTGAGTCCCACAAAAGATCAACCAGGAAGCTGTAATGGTGGCATGGGTGTGTTATGGGCTCCTGGGGTACTCGACAGCGGATCGTTGGTTTCCTGCTGGAACCGAGCATAGACTGCATTGAGTTCATCGGGCAGGGGTGTGCTGCTGCTGCTGGAGATACTGCTTGGCTTCACTTTGTCGCCCATTATGTTGTTTAGGCCTTGCCACAACCGCCAAGAGTCTGTAACGCTAGTCTGTGACTCTAGCTTGGTCTGATATTCTCTCTTGGCATCTCAGATGGCTTTGCGGAGGTCGTACCTGGATTTCTTGTATCGGGCAGGGTTGCCTGACTTGAACACCTTGAAAACCTCAGATCTATCCTTCAGTAAGGAGTCAATCTCTACTTGTTGGCCGCTGAGTTCTTAAATATGGACCAGTCCACTGTCTCCAAGCAGTTACGTAGGACTGGGTTCAATTCCAGCCTTAGGTGACTGTGTGGAATTTGCATGTTCTCGCTGTGTCTGTGTGGGTTTCCTCCAGGTGGTCCGATTTCCTCCCAGTCCAAAGTTGTGCTGATTAGGTGGGGTTACAGGGTTACTGGGATAAGGCGGGGGAGGGAGCCTCTTTCGGAGGGTCGGTGCAGACTTGATGGCCGAATGGCCTCATTCTGCACAAGACGGATTCTTAGAACCAGAAGAGGCATAATCACAGAACAGTTAAAGTACAGGAGACCATTTGGCCGGTTGTGTCTGCACTAGCTCTCCGAATGAGTCAAATAGCTTCATTCAGTGTGGCTCTATTAAATGTTTAGCCGGGTAAAGAAAGTAAACATAAGGCAACAGGGGCTGGTTTAGCTCACTGGGCTAAATCGCTGGCTTTGAAAGCAGACCCAGCAGCACGGTTCGATTCCCGTACCAGCCTCCCCGGACAGGCGCCGGAATGTGGCGACTAGGGGCTTTTCACAGTAACTTCATTGAAGCCTACTCGTGACAATAAGCGATTTTCATTTTCATTTCATTTTTGATTTTTCATTTCATTTTTCAACACTTAAGAATCACTACAGTGCAGAAGGAGGCCATTTGGCCCACTGAGTCTGCACTGTCCCTCTGAAAGCACACCCTACCTGGGTCCATTCCCCCCACCCTAACCCTGTAACCCAGTAACCCCACCTAACCTTTTGGACACTAAGGGGCAATTTGGCATGGTCAATCCTAACCTGCATATCTTTGGACTGTGGGAGAAAACCGGAGCACCCGGAGGAAACCCACGCAGACACGGGAAGAACATACAAACTCCACATACAGTCACCCAAGTCTGGAATTGAACCTGGATCACTGGTGCTGTGAGGTAGCAGTGTTAGCCACTGTGACACTGAGCTGCCAAGCAGGATAAGGTAGCAGAAGTTCAGGGTTGTGAAAAACAAATTTTGTCTGGAGGATATGAAGCATTTCTTTGCACAGAAAGTGATCCATAACTAGAATGGCCTGTCAGGAATGGTAATTGAGGCCAAGACTTGTGAGAAACAGAGAGATGCTGTAACTTGAAATCAATTGGGATAAATTCAATCTAACTGATCTTGGATGTCAGTTGAATACTTGAGAATAAGAGAATTGCAGGGTCTTTTCTTGAGGTATTCCTTTAATCAGCCTCTTCATAGGTAAAGACAAAGTGCCACATAATCAGTACAGATTTCAAACCTCACAACTATGAAGCCCTCCTTAGCTGAAAGGAAAAGTTTTGAAAGTATTTTGATTATGATCAAACTAGCATGTTTTTAATATATTAAACGGTATAATTCAGTACATTTCGAGATAGCTAATAAAGTTCAATATCACACAAAGTTGTCAAGGGCATTATTTTGCAAGATCAAAATTTGCAAAATTGCATCGGGGCTTTAAAGATTTGCAGAGTTGTTGACTCATATACACTTCAGTTTCTCTTCCATCCATTGATGTGCCGCATCTACTTACATTTCTGCGCATTAAATGTTGTGAGAGCTGACAATATGTTGGGAGACCCACAGATAATGTTTGAGAAACTTCATTGCTGAAATTAGACCAATGTTTTGGCTTGATACAGAACGTTAAGGTACAGCTGCAATAGTCTTTGTGTTCATGGCTCCAGTGCAGTTATCTGGCAAAAGTACCTGGCAAATGTTGTAACTGTTTAATGCTAAAAATGATATTTGGGCTAGCCGTACTGTTCTGAAGCAGGTCAACTGATTCCAGTCTACTTTTCCATAGGATGAGTAAATATTATCATCTACCGAAGTTAACTACAACACCAACACTATGTAGAGACCTTGTAAAAGATCGAAAATGTGAGTGATAAGTAAATTAGATGTTCTTGAGAATTACTACTCTACTGAAAATGTGAATATCACCATCTTATAATAATAATAATCGTTTATTGTCACAAGTTGGCGTCAATGAAGTTACTGTGAAAGGCCCCTAGTCGCCACATTCCGGCGCCTGATCGGGGAGGCCGGATACGGGAATTGAACCCGCGCTGCTGGCATTGTTCTGCATTACAAGCCAGCTGTTTAGCCCACTGTGCTAAACCTTCCTTCAGTGTGTATTAGGGTACATCAGGTGTAATTACTGAGCCAATGAGTTGAAAATTTGTAACTGGAAAGAGTTTGCAATTCTGAAATGGGTGGTTGACAATGCCAGTCAAATCAAACAGATGCTTTGGTTTTCTCTGCAGTGAACTCATGAATTTTGCCTTCATTCAATTAGCCATCATCGTGAGCAGGTCTTCACAATGCTTTCAAAGATATTTGTGTTAAGCATTAAGAAATGTTCTTGAAAAGTAAAGTTATTTTAACTCATTCATTGGCATAAGAACTTTTATTAAATGTTGCACAATAACAAGCATTTAATACTTCTTCATTGATCTTTCCATACCTCCAAAAAAAGGGGCAGCAGGGTAGCATGGTGGTTAGCATAAATGCTTCACAGCTCCAGGGTCCAAGGTTCGAGTCCCGGCTGGGTCACTGTCTGTGTGGAGTCTGCACGTCCTCCCCCTGTGTGCGTGGGTTTCCTCCGGGTGCTCCGGTTTCCTCCCACAGTCCAAAGATGTGCGGTTAGGTGGATTGGCCATGATAAATTGCCCGTAGTGTCCTAATAAAATGTAAGGTTAAGGGGGGGGTTGTTGGGTTACGGGTATAGGGTGGATATGTGGGTTTGAGTGGGGTGATCATGGCTCGGCTCAACATTGAGGGCCGAAGGGCCTGTTCTGTACTGTACTGTTCTATGTTCTATGTTCTACTGTGCAATTTCTAATGTCAAACATCAATATTCTGACAGTAGATAAGATATTTTATCAATATATATTGAACGTTTTCAGCGTTAACAATTAATGTACTCAAGTTGCCACAATTAAAGATCTTTGTTCAGGTGTTATCAATGGCATTGGTGGGGGAACAGCTTCTCAAGTTTGTAAATTGATTAGGCTACTTAGTACATTAAAAAAGCCACTTATTTGACTGGGCCCATTCAGACAGAGTTAGCTTAACATCTCTTCCAAAAATGCTGAGACAGGGTTCTATACTTGCCATCCAAGAGCTGTCAGACAGAGGAAACCACACCATGGATCGACCTCGCCATTCACGGCAGCAGCAACATGGAAGTGAACAATTACCTCAGTAAGATAGCCTTAGTCAAAAAGATGTGGTTAAGAACAGATGAGATCTACAAATATGCAGGCTAGTTAACTCTGTGGAAGCTCCTTCCACAGAGAGGCCACAAATAGCCTGCAGCACTCACCTAAGTACAATGTTCATTGAATATCCCTTCAAACTTGAAATCTGTCAAACAATTCTCGTTAGTAAACTGGTATTTCACATTTATTACAATCAATCTCCATGAATGATATAATGTAAAGGATGCTTCACAGTAGGAAACTTGAACTGATTAATGTCCATTAATACAACCTATTAAATAGATATAGTTTTCATAAATTAAGTGATGTATCTTTAGAATAATTTGGCAATGATGCCAATTCTGGGGAATCATATTTGTAAATAATTCATTCTGAGAGGTTCAATTGTATATCAGTGGGATTGAAGCTACATTTTCACTGCAATTGCTTTGAGCTAACATCTGGGTTCTTCAGTCTCTCGCCATCACAGACATGCCAGGTTTTGCTTTATTTTGCACGTTAATTTTAGATAATCAAGGCACAGCTACATTTGGTAGTCACAAGCCAAATGACAGAATAGCATTTTTGTTTTAGTTCTAGATGGTAATGCTTCAGCCTAATTCATGCAATACCATTACAGCATTTTTTTTTATTTTACAAACCAAGCAAATCACTTGCTACTGTGGCAACACACATTTAAATGTGAAAGACAACAGGCCTGATCTAGTTAATATTTATAGTTTAGCAAATGTTCCCATTATCCATGGCAACAGGGAAATCGATCTAGTAATATCTCTTGGATGTTTGAAACCAATGAGAAAGAACATGGTTTGTTCTTTGTTTCACATTATAAATATGTAAAACTATTTGGCTGATTGCGTTAATAGCTACCAGTGATGTTATGGTATAGGAATGCTGGATCATAAGATTCCAAGTTGTGCTGAAGGTAAATACATTTTTATTTAAAAATTTTATATTTCTTCTTCCCCTGTGCAGCATCATTTGAATTGATTTTGATACGCTACCCTTTCCACTGAGATAGAACACCGTGCATAAAGCACCAGCTGGATCAAGTCATGGCTTTTTTGAACTGAGAATCTTGGCAGATCTACCAAGCCACATAAATTTAGTGTTTTCGCTAGATACCGCAATATAATAATAATCATGAACCTATATCCATGACAATCACTTTCACTAACATGTTCAAGTGACTATCAAAAACACTCATATTATAAAGTGACATCTCCTTCCCCGATGTTTTGTTATTAATTTATTTTTGCACTGTGCGTTATGCCACCAAGAATATGAATATTTAATGCCACACATATCTCAGAACAATTATTTCCAATCTTTGTAGAAAAGCCTCTGACCGATTCTCTATATATGTCGAGGAAGGTTGGACTTTCTGTCATTTATGAATACGCAAAGAACTTTGGAACCAAAATTTCATTATTTAAATCACTAAGCCAAAATTGCTTTTATTGTGCTAATAAACTGTTAACAAATCATAGGAATGCACCACTGCTTTCTAGGAATATCATTTCATTGGGCAAGTGGATTAGAGGCCCGCAATTATAATGCTTACATTTTCTTTCCCTAACAGCTAATAATCAGTATTATTGCCCAAACGTTCTTCGTCCAGGTGTAAAATTGTGTGTTAAATAGTTCAAAGGAGATTGAGAAAGTCCCAAATTACTTCCGTTTCTGAATGTGCTCAGGTGCATAACAGTAACGCTGCCTTTTCTCCTAATGAACAGTTAAAGTAGACCTTCCAAGCATCTTGAAACAGCCATAATATACATATTGTCAATAAGGATAAAATGAATATGGTGTAATGGGACTGGTCCTTGAGGAAGCCAAGTGGAGAGAGAAGTACAAGACTGAGAAAATGGGGGAAAGAAATTAAAGCACAACATACTATTATAGTGATCGAACATAACAGTGAAGTGAAACTGTCCAGTAAACAATACATTGTCTCTGATAATGAGATATTCAGTACGTTTAGATAATAAACAATATAATGCATTGGTGATGATTTCATCAATGTAAATAACTACAATGAAAAATGAGACTACTGTGCCATGAAAGTGCAGAATGCAATATGATAGTATTGCATGCTGTATAATTGTACAAGCTGATTATGCTAATAACCCAATTCATCAGATTAACATTGTGGACAAACCCATTGCTCCTGCAGCCTGTGGTTTGATTTGGGTAGGGATCCTCTATCAGTATATGTCTGGTGATGTGATCAAGCTGCCTTTCTGCCTGGCTCATTCCTGGGCTATGGAAGTATGCTCCATTTTACCCAATTTTTCATGCTTCTCTCACTCTGTGAGGGCTTTTACTTCTCCTCTGGACCCATATTTTACTTGTGCACTATCCTATTATCATCTCCTTTTGTCTGTATGTCAATATCACTTTTGTCATTTAATCCAATGGAAACTTTTCCATTCTGCTTTCTTTCTGCCTGCTTTTCCTGGCTCTGCACTTGTTTAAAAGATGTTCATCTCTGACATCTTCTCATCCAGATGACAGTGAAGATTTCAGGCTGATGGTGTATGTTTCTCTCTATGGCGCCAAACCTGCTGAGTGTTTCCACCATTTTCTGTTTTTATTTCTGACCACGGTAGCATTGGTAAGCACATTCAGTGAGTTGGTCATACCGTAGATAAAGAGTACTGAGAGAGATAGGAAATGGGTGACCAACAGGCAGAGGAAGAGCAGGAAGGTGGTGCAGGGGTCCCCTGCGGTCATCTCCCTCCAAAACAGGTATACCGTTTTGAATACTGTTAAGAGAGATGGCTCACCAGGGGAAGGCAGCAGTAGCCAGGTTCATGGCACTGTGGCTGGCTCTGCTGCGCAGGAGGGCAGGAAAAAGAATGGTAGAGCTGTAGTGATAGGGGATTCAATTGTAAGGGGAGTAGACAGCCGTTTTTGCAGACGCAAACAAGACTCCAGGAAGGTATGTTGCCTCCCGGGTGCAAGTGTCCTGGATGTCTGAGCAGCTGCAGGACATTCTAAAGCGGGGAGGGAGGGGGGAGCCAGCTGTCATGGGGCATATAGGTACCAACGATATAGGAAAAAATCGAGATGAGGTCCAACATGCTGAATTTAGGGAGTTAGGAGCTAAACTAAGAAGTAGGACCTCAAAGGTAGAAATTCCTATTCTGACTAGCAGAGTCACGTGCTAGTCAGCGTAGGAATGCTAGGATAGACAGGATGAATGTGTGGCTTGAGAGGTGGTGCAGGAGGGAGGGATTCAGATTTTTGGGACATTGGAACCGGTTCTGGGAGAGGTGGGACCACTACAAATCAGACAGTCTACACCTGAGCAGGACTGGAACCAATGTCCTAGGGGGATTATTTGCTAGTGCTCTTGGGGAGGGTTCAAACTAATATGTCAGGGGAGGAGAACCTATGTAAGGAGTCAGAGAAAGAGGAAGCAAGGACAAAAACAAAAGATAGAAAAGGGAATAAGAAAAGTGATAGGCGATGAAACCAAGGGCAAAATTCAAACAGGGCAAAAGAGAACAATTTTGGGAGCAAGACAAACAATGTGAAAAAGACAAACTTAAAGGCTCTGTGCCTTAATGCATGGAGCATTTGCAATAAAGTCGATGAACTAATCAATTGCACAGACAGATATAAATGCATACGATATAATTGGGATTATGGAGACATGGCTACAGGTTGACCAGGGATGTGAACTGAATGTCCCAGAGTATTCAGTATTTAGGAAGGACAAACATAAAAGAAAAGGTGGTGGACTGGCAATGCTGGTTAAAGAAGAAATTAACACAATAGTGAGAAAGTATATTAGCTTTGACAATGTGGAGTCTGTATGGATAGAGTTGAGAAATACCAAGGGGCAAAACACATTAGTGGGTGTCATATATAGAACCCCCAACTGCAGTGCTGATGTTGGGAATGGCATTAAACAAGAAATTAGAGATGCATGTAATAAAGGAATATTGGTGATCATGGGTGGTTTTAATCTGCACGTAGATTGGACAAATCAAATTAACCACAATGCTGTAGATGAGGAATTCCTGGAGAGTCTATGGGACGGTTTTCTTGACCAATATGTGGAGGAACCAACTAGAGAGCAGACCATCTTCAACTGGGCACTGTGTATGAGAAGGTAATCATTGCCAATCTGGCTGTGCGAGACCCCTTGGGGATGAGCGACCATAGAATTTTTTAGCAAGATGGAGAGTTGAGTCGGAAACGAGGGTGCTGAATCTTAATAAAGGAAACTATGAAGATATGAGGCGTGAGCTGGCCTTGATAGATTGGGGAGAGTTACTTAAAGGGCTAACAGTTGATAGGCAATGGCAAACATTCAACGAACGCATGGGGAACTGCAGCAACTGTTCATTCCTGTCTGGCATAAAAGCAAAATCCATGGCTTACAAAGGAAATTAGAATTAATATCCAATCCAAGGAAGAAGCATACAGATTGGCCAAGTAAAATTATAAATCTGAGGATTGGGAGCAGTTTAGAATTTAGCAAAGGAGCACCAAGGTACTGATGAAGGGGGGAAAATACATTACGAAAGTAAGCTTGCAGGGAACATAAAGACTGACACTAAGAGTTTCTATATTTATGTGAAGAGAAAGAGATTGGTAAAGAGAAATGTAGGCCCCCTACAGACAGAAACAGGGGAATGTATAATACATACTTTGGTTCACTCTCACAAAAGAGGACATAAATCAGAAACCAGAGAATGAAAGGTTTAGTGAGAGGGAAGAACTGAGGGAGATCAACATTAGTAGAGAAATGGTGCTGGGAAAATTAATGAGATTGAAGGCGAATAAATCCCCAGGGCCTGATAACCTGCATCCTAGGGTGCTCAAGGAGGTGGCTCTGGAAATAGTGGATGCATTGGTGGTCATCTTCCGGGATGGTATAGACTCTGGAACAGTCCCTGCGGATTGGAGGTTGGCTAATTTCACTCCAATATTCAAAAAGGGAGGTAGAGAGAAAACAGGGAGTATAGACCAGTGAGCATCGGTAGTGGGGAAAATTCTTGAATCCATTACCAAGGACTTCATAGCGGAACATTTAGAAAGCAGTGCCAGGATCAGGCAGAGCCAGCATGGATTTATGAAGAGAAAAATTATGCTTGACAAATCTGTTGGATTTCTTTGAAGATGTACCTAGTTCAATTGACAAGGGGGAGCCAGTTGATGTGGTATATTTGGACTTTCAGAAGGTGTTTGACAAAGTCCTGCATAAGATATTATTGTGCAAGATTAAAGCTCACGGGATTGGGGGAAGTGATTTGAGGTGGATAGAAAACCAATTGGCAGAGAGGAAACAAAGACTACGGATTAATGGGTCCTTTTCAAATTGGCAGGCAGTAACAAGTAGGGTGCCACAGGGAATCGGTGCTGGGACCCCAGCTATTCACAATATATTTAATTTGGATGAGGGAACAAAATCTAACATCACAAAGTTTGCAGATGACACCAAGTTGGGTGGGAGGGTGAATTGTGACGAGGATGCAGTGATCCTACAGCATGATCTGGACAGGTTGGTGAGTTGGCAAATCAATGGCAGATGCAATATAATTTGGATAAGTGTGAGGTTATTCACTTTGGAAGCAAAAACAGGAAGGCAGATTACTACCTGAACGGTTGTAAATTGGGAAAGGGAAATATGCAACGGTACATGGGTGTCCTTGTGTGGCAATCGTTGAAGGTAAGCATGCAGATGCAGCAGGCGGTAAAGAAGGCTAATGGTATGTTGGCCTTCATTGCGAGAGGTTTTCAGTACAGGAGCAAGGATGTGCTGTTGCAATTATACAGGGTTTGGGTGAGGCCACACGTAGAAGAATATTGTGTGCAGTTTTGGTCTCCTTTTCTCAGGAAGGGTGTTCTTGCTTTCAAGGGAGTGCAGTGAAGGTTTACCAGACTGATTCCAGGGATGGCGAGACTCATATGAGGATAGATTGACTAGGTTGGGATTGTTCTCGCTAGAGTTCAGAAGGATGAGGGAGGATCTCATAGACACTTATAACATTCTAACAGGACTAGACAGGGTAGATACAGGGAAGATGTTCCTCATGGTGGGTGGGTCCAGAACCAGAGGTCACAGTCTGAGGATTCAGTGTAAACCATTTTGGACAGAGATGAGACTACATTTCTTCACCCAAAGAGTGGCGAGCCTGTGGAATTCATTATCACAGGAAGTAGTTAATGCTAAATCATAGAATTCACAGTGCAGAAAGCCATTCAGCCCATCGAGTCTGCACCAGCTCTTGGAAAGAGCACCCCACTTAAGCCCACGTCTCCAGCCTATCCTTAATAATCAGTAACCCTATCTAACCTAAGGGCAATTGATCATGGACAATCTACCTAACCTGCTCATCTTTGGACTGTAGGAGGAAACTGGAGCACCCGGAGGAAATCCACGCAGACACGGGGAGAACATGCAGACTCCGCACAGGCAGTGACCGAAGCCGGGAATCGAACCTGGGACCCTGAAGCTGTGAAGCAACTGTGCTAACCACTGTGCTACCATGCACCCCCCTCCCAAAACATTGCATATATTCAAGAGGCGGCTAGATATAGCACTTGGGGCGAATGGGATCAAAGGTTATGGGGAGAAAGCAGGATTAGGCTACTGAGTTGGGTAATCAGCCATTATCGTTATAAATGGTGGAGCAGGCTCGAAGGGTCAAAAGGCCTCCTGCTGCTCCTTTCTTCTATGTATCTATGCAAGACTCCTGTCTAATCCACGTTTCCACCATGAGAATGTCCTCCATTGTAGTGTAGCACTAACAGTGGGCTGCACTGCGACTCATGAGATCTAGCAGCCCAGAACTGAACATCAATGAGACATTGTGGGCATTAGCAGCAGAACTGTATACCACCAAATCACATCCCAGTGAAACACAGATACAGGAGCAGCCCATCTAGTCACTCAAATCTGTTTTGCCAGTCCATGACATCATGCCCGATATGTGGCCTAACTCCATAACCCATCTTTAATCCATATTCTTTAATTCCTTTGATTGACAAAAAATGATCAATCTCAGATTTACCCGGCTTCGGTCACTGCCTGTGCGGAGTCTGCATGTTCTCCCCGTGTCTGCGTGGGTTTCCTCCGGGTGCTCCAGTTTGTCACCCGCAGAAGAGAATTGCAAACTGCTACCATTCTGTGTGCTCTGTGTTTCCTAATTCCACTCCTGAAAGGTCTGGCTCGAATTCTTAAGACTATGCCCACTAGCCCCAAAATCAGATAAAGGTTTCTCAGCTTTTCTCTATCTACATTAGCTGTTTCCCTTAATACCTTGATTAACATTCCTGCCACTGGATTCAATGTCTACCCCTTAATCACCAGCACACCGATAATAATTTAAACCACTCAAAACAGCGGGCTTAGGTTGGTTGGGATAATAAAATGTTAAAAATCTGAATCCTGACCCCAACCCACCTCCAGCTCACTCACTTGTTTTTAACAGAGGTGGTTCAGGAGGTGGGAACCAGCTTGCTTGGAGAAAGTAGGTTGGAAATTCAAATAATTGAATAAGGCTTCATGCCTCATATTTAACCTTGGCTGGCCAAGTTTTCCAGGTCTCGAGAAACCTAATGGCTAGAGACAAGATCTGCCATAATCTGCTGGTTTCAATATACCTGATTCAACAACCTCCTCCACAAGGATTCCAACCTCCTCGACTCTTACTTCTGATCACAACCACTCCCCGACCGGTTTCGCATTTTCCAACCATGACTCCGCTTCCCTTCCTTCAAAATTTCCAGTCTCCTCCAACCACCCACCCCAATCTATCTCTGATTTTCTATGACTCTGGCCTTTACCACCGTCTCTCATTTGACTCTTCTGATCCTTGGCCTTTCTGATATTGCCTGGCTCCATACCATGAGCACCCACTTGCCTTAGATTCCAATCATGTTCAACACCCCAATCCTTATTCTTCCAGGTTTCCTGACTTCAAACCAGCAGCCCCATTCACAAGTTATCAAGGTAAATTCGACATGAACTTGCTTTAGGACCTCACCACCTTGAGAACCTTAACAGCAGCAAGATAGTTTGAAAATTTCCCTCAGATTTCATACATTCTGACTTGGACGTATATTGCCATATACGGGGAAATTCCTTCCCCAGGACTATCACGAAGCAACCTTGGAGACCACTGTCTCCTCTCAAAGCAATTGAACATGAGCAACATTTATAGCCTTGCCAATGTCGCCATTTCTGAGAGTCAATTCAAGGAAAATCCTTTAACTTCTGAAACTGAAGCATCAAACTCAAGCCAGGTCTGTGGTCAAACAGGTTATTATCAAAGTACAAACATGCAAGCAGCAAAGATTATTAAACATCAAAAGCTAAGTTTGAGGGAAAAGCAAGAAAACTTGATTTAATGTAATCCCTCTTACAACTGTTCTGGAGCAGCTTCCTTGGTAAAATAGACTTTGAAGTGACCTCCTTGAAGTTTTCAAGATTGTGAAACTAATTGACACAATTGATTCCAACAAATTGTTTGCAGTGAGCAAAGAAATCAACTGCTAGGCATACACAGAGTCAGGCAGAATGCAGCTAGAATTGGGCAGTCAAATGTTGCCAAGCCAAGTAAAATTTGTTTCTGAGGTGCTGGGATTCATGAATGGTAGCATGAACCTGGCTCAGTTAAGGTTGATCTATCAAATATGAAGCTAATCGCTTTCGGTGACAGCTTGATGTATGAATCACTCAATCATGAGTGAAGCTGAATAATTTGTGCATGCTGTACAGTCCTGTAAGCTAATGGGGGCAGCGGGGCGGATAGGACAAAGGAATGAGTTTGCTCTGTGAATTGGGGGGGTGGGGGACACCCTGCAATCGGCAAAGGGCAGCCCCGGAAGGGAAAGCCTTTGAAGACCTTATTGTTTTTAAAATTAGGCTGCCTGCTCCTACCCAGGCCAAATGTTTTATGGCGTGGGCAATATATTATCAGGGTCAATTGGCTTGATAACAAGCTTAATTGACCCTTGATTACCTTTATGAATATGGTAGACGAGCTGCCAATTTTGGTGCCCCCACTCCCCACCAAATTATAAAGGTCAGTCTCTCGGTGGGAAGGAAGCCGTTGGCACATGCCCTATTTTTCATACCCCCCTGCCGAAACCTACCTGCTGGGGGCATGTAAAATTCCACCCAAGGTTTGGAATATACACATGAAATTAAGGTTACTGAAATATCATAAACAAAGTTCATTTTTTTTCCAATTCCTAATTGAGAAATTTGAATGACAAATATAAATGCAGTTTTTCAGGGACAAAAATATTGCTCTGCAGTAATTATGATTTGGAACGACATTAAAAAGAGATACATCTTATTCAACCAGATGTAACCTTTTGGAGGGGAGGGGGAGGAGTGTGGTTTACAGTGAGGTTGGACCATTAAAGTTTGACTTAGAACATTAAAGAACATGGACGTTTGCATTAGTTCAAATGACTTGTGAAGGTCTCCCAACAGCAAACCTCGGGAGGAGCAGGGAAATACTAACAGCAACTTCAGGAAATAAGCATGTGCAGTCAGCAGATGTTGCTGTCATTGAATGTCGTCACTGCAACTGCAAAAATTCACGCTCACATTTTCCAGTCTGAAAGTTTCTATGTGTAATTTTAATATCCAAACACATTTAACTTATAGTAAATCCAAATGCAGCATGTTAATTATGCTATCAATCTTCTCTCCTAACAGCGGAGATTAAAAGCCTATCCCCTCCGTTTACATCTGCTGAAGAAGTCTTGGTGCTCCTTATGGCTGGGATGGAGCGAGATCGGTCCTGGTGGAATTCAAAATGAGCATCAGTAATCTGGTTATTGGTCGGTAGGTGCTGCTTGAAAAGCACTGTTGGTAACTTCTGCCACCATCTGACGGAGGAGACTGATTCAAAATTGGCTGGCAAGGTAATTGACCAGGTTGGATTTGTGAAAAGTAAATACAGTTAAAGAGAAAGGAATTGAGACTGATGATAAAGTGCTGATTACAGCAAATGAATATCAAAGTTGTACTAACAAACCCCAAGAGCTGCCTCGCAATCTAGATTGCTACCAACAGTCATGTCTTGATGATTTGGTGGATTGGTCTTTTTATCCCCCTCTGGCAAATTGCTTCCCTGATCTTGTGAATACATTGTCCCCAGGCTGGGGTACCTTCTCATAGGGTCCCATTGTTGCTGCAATCATTCATTTGTGAAGAGCAAACCTGCGATCATTCTGATCTGTAAGTCTCAGGTATTTATATTGTAACTAGCTGAGCACTGCTAAATTTGTCACTGTTGCTGTTAGCCTTGGCCAGTCATAGCTCTCCAGGGAATTCAGCCCATATTGCAGGCTGACACTTCAGTGTAGCACTGAGCGAGTGATGTACTGTTGGAGTTTCCAGCTTTCCAATGAGATGTTAAACAAGGGCACTGCCTGTCCTCTTGGATGGAAATAAAAGACCCCATGGCACTATTTGAAGAAAAGCAGAGGTTCTCCTGGCACCCTGCCCAGTCTATATCACTCGACCAGCATCACTTAAACAGATTATCTGTTCATGTACGGCATTGCTGCATGTGTTGCCTCACTGTTTTGCAAATATTATGCCGTTTCTGCACCTTACAACAATGACTACAAGTATGAAACCTTTTCTTTCACATACTATTGTGCTTGATGGGCCATGGTGCCTGCTGTTGGGGCCACTCTATGATATTACTGATTTTAATCTGATCGTAAAAAAATAAATACATATAATGTGGAGGAGAGTGAAGCCAAATTTAAACATGGAACAACCTCTTTGCTCCTTCCCTATATAAATTGGAAACAGAATTTAACCTCCACCAGGCCTACATCACTCCGAAAACTGTGATTCTCCAACTCTTGCTTCCCATGCATCCACTATACTCTTATGTCCCACTGTTGGCTGCCATGTCTTCAGACATTTGGGCCCTGGAATTCACCCCCCCCCCCCCCCCCCCCCCCCTCCAGTTTCTCCATCTCCTTTTAAGGCCCTCCTTAAAATTTGACCAAGCAATTGGCTTGGTGCCAATTTTTGTTCAATTCTCCTCAGAAGCACATTTTCCAACATTAAAGCCACTATATAAATGCACGCTGTCATTGTTGTAAAGCACAATGTTCAATTTTCTATTTGAAACTTTACACTAAATTATAAGGACTAAATGTAATCCCAGTGCAACCTCATAGAACCATTTATTTGAATTAGGTACAATAACAGTTTTAAATTGTATTCAACCAGGATTTGGCACACAATAGCTCCATCTGCTGGCATTAAATAGACTTTTTGCATGCTTCCTATTTAAACATAACATCCAGACTTTTACATTTAAAAAAATATTCTTTTGTCGGACGACTTGCTGGACGCCCTACAGGCAGATCAATGAAATTCTAATTTCAACGGTCTGTTTAAAAATTGACAATCTTAGGAACTTTCTGTTTTGCTTTATGAGTATTGGAAGTCACTGGGATTTCTTCATAATCAGCACTCATTCCTTTTGTCCATCGGCCAACAGTTAAACCGCAATTTCCTAAAGAATGAGAAGCAGCAGAGTTCAAAACACAATAGACTACATCAATTAAAAGAAAAGTCAAATATTTCAATGATTGCAGAAAGTAACTGGAGTGGAAGCAAGCCATCTTTGATCCTGAGGGGCTGCCGAAGAGGAAGACATTGTGTGTGTTAACAAGGGGTAGTTTATGGAGTAAAGTATACGGATTCAGTAGAATCCTTTGTGCAGGATCTACGGTATTCGGAATCGAGAATGGTGGAAAAGCAAGTTTTTTAAAGTTTACTGGAATAAAATATTTTAGTCTGCTCTGGTAGAGCATGATGAAAAAATGAAATGAAAATCACTTATTGTCACAAGTAGGCTTCAAATGAAGTTACTGTGAAAAGCCCCGAGTCGCCACATTCCGGTGCCTGTCCGGGGAGGCTGGTACGGGAATTGAACCGCACTGCTGGCCTGCCTTGGTCTGCTTTAAAAGCCAGCTATTTAGCCCTGTGCTAAACCAGCCCCTGATTTACATGATAACATTTTAGAACTGAAACCACCTGGGAGATATTGCCTACGAACCTTTTTGTATGAACTTCCTGATCATTATTTTAATAAATTTATAATTTATATAGTCATTGTTAAATAATTTAATTACTTGCATAACATAATGCAATTGGAATTCTTTAGATAATCCTTTCTGTTCACCTCCTACGGGGTCTGTCAATAAGACTTATTTTAATGCCATTGCAGCAATTATCCAAAATAACCACAGCACTGAGCATAGGGACTTGGAGTTCTAATACATTAGGATATGAAATGTTGGGATGCTAGCACAATCGTTTGTGTTGCACCTTACAATTCCATGCATATTGATGTGGAAAAGCCCAGAGGGAATTCCAGTTGGGAAAACTTGAGGTTTTCCTCAGGACTGTCTCTCGAACTTCTCAGCACAGATAGCTAAACAATTAATAAAGGCAAAGAGGCTGTTGCTTCCTTGTCTTTTTGACACCAATCAATGGGCAGCTAGAGAAGACTAAGGGGGAAAGAGAGAGACTTCATACCCACAAATAAAAGTAAGTGAAACAATGCAACCTTACAAAAACAAAATACTGCCGATACTGGAAACAAAGTTCCGATCAAAGATCATACAGTTGAATGTTAACTCTGTTTTCCTTTCCACTGATGCTGCAGTGCTGTGTCGAACAGCTAATATTTTTGCAGAATAGAATCTTTCTCATACTCTTGTTCCTGGGTTCTATACGCGTTTGTGTCTACAATGTTGTTAGAATAATTAATACTGGATGAAGCAGGCTGATCCAACAGTGCACGAACCCTGACCCTCAGCTGAGCTTAAACCACTTTAGAAGCCAGTCATTATATATGTAATATATGTATATAATTAAATCTTAAATTCCTCATAAATAATTCAAGTGGTTCACAAAAATTGTGCAATCTGCTTGTAAGATACTAAACAAAAAGACTGTGATGCACGATTGACCAGAAACTTAAGTGGATAATCCATTCAAATACTGTGGCTACAAGAGCAGATCTGAGGCTGCAGTGAGCAATTCACCCTCCCCGACTCCCCAAAGCTTGTCCATAATCTACAAGACACGGGTCAGGAGTGTGATGGAATAGTTTCCACTTGCCTGAATGAGTACAGCTCCAAAACACTCAAGAAGCTTGACACCATCCAGTACAAAGCAGCCCACTTGATTAGCACCCCATCTTGCACTGTGACTGCAAGCAATTTCTCGAGTCTAGGTCCTGGGATTCCAGGACTGGGTGGATTTTTGATGGTATTCGGGTGGGGAGAGTAGGTGAGGCATGGCCGGGGATCTGGGCTGGAGTGGGCGGGGGGGGGGGGGGGGGGGAGAGAGAGAGAGGAGGATCCCCGTGTCCAGGGCCAGAACCCAGTTCATTTTCAGGTTTTACCCCACTGTACCTACATACTAACTTTTGCGATTCAGGTAGTAGAACAGTCAGATCCCTCTGTAATTTCTCACCAATTAGAAAATATGCTTCTTTTTTATTCTTCCTGCCAAAATGGGCAATTTCACATTTCCTCACATTATACTCCATTTTCCTGACCTCTGTCCACTCACATAACCTATTTAAATCAATTTGTAGCCTCCTTCTTTCCTCTTTGCAACTTCCTTTCCTATCAGCAAATTTAGCAACAATATCTTTGGCCCCTTCATCCGAGTCATTCATATATATTGTAAAACGTTAAGTCCGATTCAGTTAAGTCTGGCCGGTTTAGCTCAGTTGGCTGGACAGCCAGTTTGTGATGCAGACCGAGGCCAACAGTGTGGGTTCAATGCCAGTGCTGGCCGAGGATAATCATGAAGGACCACCGTCTCAACCTTGCCCCTCATCTGAGGTGTGATCTTCAGATTAAATCACCACCAGTCAGCTCTCACTATCAAAGGGGAAAGCAGCCTATGGTCATCTGGGACTATGGTGACTTTGTTTTACTTTAAAAAGTTAAGTGGGAGATCTGTATGGAGCCAACCTTTTGCTGGATATTGTGAATTTTTCATCCTTGCCTTTTGACATTTTGTGGGCCATTTTTAGCTTTCCAGGGCAAATTATCTGCTGCCCCAAACCTAAATGACACCGAAGCTCATTAACTCAAGCCTTACACTAATATCTATAAAACAATTTGTGATAATACTCTGAAACGATATATCTTCTTCATTGTGCATAATATATAGAAATAGGAATGTATGACACAACTACAATTTCCTTCATGAGTTAGGCTACAAGGGTAATTTTCTGACATTGTGCTCTTTGCAGGGAAACCTCACCCACCTAGAAGCTACATTGGAAATTTAGGAAAACATTATTCACAGAACCCCTATTTAAATGGTCAGAAAATCATTTGCTCGTCTGGCCTCAATTTCTGATGTACATTCTGAGAGGAAATGAGGAGCTTTATCCATTACACTCATTCTCGGCGAGTTGGCCCTACCGTGGGGTTATCAAATACTGAGAGTGCACGGCGACCATACTTATACAAAGTATAAAAATAGAATTGCTTTACATTATCTGACTATAATTGTTTTGGGTTCCAAGTTGAAAACGTCAATGCCACTTTCATTCTTTCCCCTCTTTTCAAAGTGGACATTTATTCTATTCACAACAGTAACTAACGGCTCAAGAATGTTATACATAGTCAGGTAATAAACAGAAAACTATATGTACAATCATACATTAAAACAAAATTGGTGCCATTACTTCACAATTATAGTTGGTCAGTTTTCTAGAATCTATAAAAATTCAGAATGAAATAGAAACATTCAGCAGGTCGGATGCATCGTAGAGAATAACAGAGTTAATGTTTTAGGTGGATGATCTTTCATCAGAATTGGGAAAAATACAATCTGAAACGTTGCCTCTGTTTCTCTTGACATGGATGCCTCTTGGCCTGCTGAGTATTTCCAGCATTTTCTCGTTTTATTTCAATTTCTAGCATCCAAAATATTTTGCTTCAGCTTCACAATTTATACATTGGGCTTACGCTCTTGTAGATTTTCTAGGCCACAGAATTTCTAAACATCAAATGTAATTCATGCAGTGTCATACTTACTCATGTTCTGATGGTCCGGGCAGTCCTTCTGAAAGTGCTCCACTGAGCCACACAGCTTGCAACAGCGACCTGTAAAACAGCACCATTTAATAAAGGAATTCTCAAGGGTAGCTGGATAGCTTTTGAATTTTCAAAATATGAATATGTTTTACATAGATTAACAACTACACATTTTATTTTTGCATATTTGTAATTTAGAGAACCAGAGCAGAATTGCAAAATTGTAACACAATTATTTAAATCGATAAAAATTGTAGATTTTAAAAATCAATGACGCTTTTCTGCCAAATCTATCTGGGAAAGAAAGGTGGAAGTGGGATGAAAAACTAGGTCACACCATAATTCCCCTTCACTTTGTCAAGTCAAACCATTTTGTGGCACCAATTTTGGTGGCCTATGAGAAAATATATCCCTATTTGGGCATGGGCTGCTTCATTATCTGAGTCATGAATGGTATTGAACATTGTGTAATCATCAGTGAACAATCCCACTTCTGACTGTATGATGGGAGGAAGGTAATTGGTGGAATAGCTGAAAATGGTTGGGCCTAGGACACTACCCTGAGGAACCCTGCAGTGATGTCCTGGAACGGAGATGATTGATCTCCAACCACCACAGACATCTTCCTTTGTGCTAGGTATGTGATAATCAGTGGGGTGGAGGGGGCGGCCAGGGTTGGGGTTAGTTGCAGAGGTTTCCTTGCATGTTTTACCTGATGCCATAAGACGTCATGGGGTTCAAAGTCAATGTTGAGGACTCCAAAGGCAAACCTCTACTTGGTCGGTCCTACAAGTGGGACAGGACGTATCCAGGGATGGTGATGGTGGTGCCTGGGACATTGTAAGGTCTGTAATATGAATATGTCAGACTGTGCTTGACTAGTCTGTGAGACAGCTCTCCCAATTCTGGCACATAAGGAAGACTTTACAGGATCGAGAGGGCATGGTGTGCCCTCATCATTTATGGTGCCTGGGTTGATGCCAGGTGGTCCGTCTGGTTTCATTCCTTTTTGTAGACTTCATAAAAGTTTGATGTAACTGAGTGGCGTTCGGGGCCACATCTGTGTGGGTCAGGAATCACATCCAGGTGACGACGGCAAATTTCCTTTCCTGAAGGACATTAGTGAACCAGATGGGTTTTTACGACAACCGTTTTGTGGTCATTAGTCTTTTATTGAATTCATTGATTTTTATTGAATTCGAATTCCACCACCTGCCATGATTTAAACCTGGGTCCCCAATGCATTATCCTGAATCTGTAGATTGCTGGGCGAGCAACAATACAACTATTCCATTGCCTCCCCTGCTATTGTTCTTTCTGCACATCTTTCTTGCTTCATTCTTTATTGGTTCAAATTATATTTCATACTGAAGTATCGATAAACTGTTACAATGCCAAAGCAAAGCACTGATAGGTATTATTATAGTCCTTACTGTAATTTCTGGCACCACAGACTTAAAGCGAGATTTAACTAATCAAGGACCCCTCCCACCCGTCTTACTCACTCTTCCAACTTCTTCCATCGAGCAGGAGATACAAAAGTCTGAGAACACGCATGAACAGATTCAAAAACAGCTTCTTCCCCACTGTTACTGCAGTCTCCTGCACGCCCCTCTTATTGACTGACCTCATTAACACTACACCCCTGTATGTTTCACCCAATGCCAGTGCTTACGTAGTTACATTGTGTACCTTGTGTTGCCCCATTAAGTACTTTCTTTTATTTCCTTTTCATGTACTTAATGATCTGTTGAGCTGCTCTCAGAAAAATACTTTTCATTGTACCTTGGTACACGTGACAATAAACAAATCCAATCCAATCCAATTTACATTCATAGTTTAAAAGCATCACAACCATAGTTTAATGTGTCATGCGTTGCTGAGCTTTATTGACTTGGAAGATCCCAGATTTGATCCTTGATCTATGCCAGGTAAGCTAATCATACTTACAATAGTTCTAACTGGTTACAAGGTTTATGGGTTGGAGACAGAAAAATGGAAAATCAATCAGATGGGGCTCTGTTTCTCGGACGATCATGTCAGTATCACGAGGACAGAATGGGGGTTCACAGTGGAGAACCTAAACTAATATATCGGGCACAGAGGTGAAACAAGATAGTAGGCTACTTGGAAGGGAAAATAAACTTTAAATGCACAGATAAAGAGGTAGTGGGAAGGTTGAAAGGGATCAATGATGTGGAGATACCGGCGTTGGACTCGGGTGAGCACGGTAAGAAGTCTTACAACACCAGGTTAAAGTCCAACAGGTTTGTTTCAAACACGAGCTTTCGGAGCACTGCTGAGGAAGGAGCAGTGCTGCGAAAGCTCGTGTTTGAAACAAACCTGTTGGACTTTAACCTGGTGTTGTAAGACTTCTTACCGAAAGGGATCAAATAAGACAAGGAAGTTAAAAAAAAAAATCAGGAAATGGGGTAAGAGAAGACTAAACAATGAACTTCAAAGTTTGAGATGTTTTGAACTGGATATTATATTTTACACACGTTTCAATATCTCCAAAGGCAGAACAAGGAAGCGAATGCAAACTATTGTATTTCACAATAAAGTGAACATGCAGAGCTGGTGTTAAAAATCCTTAAATATCAAAGATATACATACATACAATTTACAATGCAGAAGGAGGCCATTTGGCCCATCAACTCTGCACTGGCCCTTAGAAAGAGCACCCTATTTAAGCCCATGTCTGCACCCTATCCACGTAACCCCACCTAACCTTTTTGGACACTCAGGGCAATTTAGCATGGTCAATCCACCTAAACTGCACATCTTTGGACTGTGGGAGGAAACCGGAGCACCCGGCGGAAACCCACGCAGACACAGGGACAACGTGCAGACCCAAGCCAGGTATCGACCCTGGGACCCTGGAACTGTGAAGTAACTGTGCTAACCACTGTGCTACCGTGTTGGTCACTAATATGTGTTAGGATAGGTGACCAAAAGCTTAGTGAAAGAAACAGAGCATATTAATGGAGAAGAGGTAAAAAAAGAGTTAATTAATTCAGTCCATAGGGACTTGTCTTCACATAATATAAACAAAGGACATGCAACATTATTGCACATCGGTGTGTGATCTTACTCAACTAAAACAAAATAGGTTCTAATTATTCTCCAGCATTTTAATCTCTGCTTCAGCAAAAACCTTTGCTGCTTTCTGTTTAATAAACATGGCTGCTATTGTAGCATTACTGTTTCAAAAAGCCTCACTGTTGATGTCTATCTTTTGTGGTTTATCTTTGCTGTTCACAGCCAGAATGGGGAAGGCCCACTTTTTGCCCCGGACCAGCGACTTTCCAACATAACGTGAGAGAGTCAAATATTGATTACCAAGGTAGGCTAATAAACTTTGCATTATCCAGTCCATGGGGAAACATCAAAACTTGTGCATTAGCATCTTACCCAGCTACTGCCTGGACCTTTTTGAAAAATAATTCTGAGAATACACTGTGCTTTAAAATGCACCATTTAAAAAATATCTCTTCTCACAAATCTTTGAGGAATAACAGCCAAACAATCCAGAAAAATGACAGCTGTACTTCCTTTTCAGAACTTTGGCACTAGCCAAAAAGTCCACAATCATCTTTTCCAGTCCTATGCATTCACTTGTTCACCTGTCTAGGTGCACACATGGAGAATAACCCTTGGCTTCAGTACTGGAGGGGTGCTGCAGACCCCAAAGAACTATATCCCAGAAATTGTCAACATCTTGGGACGAGGCAAAGATAATTGGAGAAAAAGGTACTTAATTAGAGCACAAAAAAGTTTGAAGCAAAGTGTGAGGTTATTTGTCATATGATATCTATATCTCTCTACCTGAAGCTTATTTATTCCTGTCATCAAGTTGAGTAAAACCCACTGATGCCATTGTTTATTGTGTTGACCTCGATTCCCATTTCTTTTTGCAGTAATGAACTCGACACAATTTTCAAGATATATGTTATTTTAAAATTATAAACCATGAATGCTTTTTATTTGAGCATTGGTCTCAACCCTGTCTCTAAGCAAGAACGCTAAACTTTCTAGTGAGGAGGTAAAGTTGATAAAGGAAATGAAGCATTTGCATTAAAGGATGATTTATCACAGCTCAAATAACTGGATTGTTCAAATCAGGTATCTTATCTATTCAACACAGATCAATCAGAGTTTTCTTTGTGCAGCCTTGGCAAGCTCCTTTGAACCATACATAAAACAGAATGGAGTTTACATTCTAAAATCTGACCTATTCAAATCCACTTATAGTGAAACTGCCTCGATAAAGGGAAAAACGTGAACCTGCCAATTCATAGTATAGCACCATGTGACTAAACAGAATAGCACTCCGGTTACAAAATTACTTCCTGCTTATTCTGAAATAAGCAGTAATCTTCCATTGTTGAGTCCATAAGGAGCAGTGGAATGGATTGCATGGATCAATGCAAATCAGTGCCCAATCACGAAGCACCTAATCTGATTATGTGGAATGACTGAGTCTCTTAGGCAGACTCTTTTAAAAAAGTGTTCATTCCAGTTCACCAACAAGTAGTCAATCTTAGAATTGTATGGGCAGATTTACATAACGATGAAAAGCTCAAAAAATAGAGCACCTTCTTTGAAACAATTTATTTGAAACTGTGTGAAAAATAAGGAATGTCAAATACAGCAGTGTATTAAAATTGCCATGTCACCATCTCATCAAATTTAGCATTACGGCCATCAACTGACACTTTTAACAATATATATATTTATTTAAATAAGGGTGCACATAACATATGTACAAACAATCAATCAATCAATAACAAAATATGATCCTCCTAATTTGAGATTTTGTTCGCTTATTTCCATTAAACCTTTCCCTTTATCCCTCCCCCTTATCACATCTGCCCTCCCATCTCCCTTTACCACTGGCAACAAAGAGATCTGTAAATAGAGACTGCACTCATTTCTATAATTTTATAATTTTAGATGACTTACTGGAAAACAAAGCAGATAAAATGTTTGAACTATGTGTCTTTAAATCAGAAGACACACTGGTGTAAAAGCACAAGTTGATATCGTCAGAACAGGACATTTTGTTTATCCTTAGATGTCGAATGAGCTGAGGGTGTCAAATCTGGGGGGACTTGATGGCGTAGTGATAATGTCACTGGACTAGTAATCCAGAGACCCAGGATAACGCTCTGGGGCCTCAGGTTCGAATCCTACCATGGCAGATGGTGAAAATCTGGAATTAAAAGTCTAATGACCTGAAACCATTGTCGATTGTGGTAAAAACCCATCTGGTCCTTTAGCAAAAGAAATCTGCCGACTTTTCCTGGTCTACATATGACTGCTGACCCACAGTAATGTGGTTGACTCTTAAAGAGTCAGCCAAAATGGCCTAGCAGGGCAATTAGGGATAGGCAACAAATTCTGGCCCATCTAGCGATGCCTATTTCCCATGAAGAAATTTTTAAAGATCAGTTGAATATATGGTTAGAGATGCACTCCTGTATTTTTTTTATATATATATATAATTCTACATGTTAAGCATTCATACAAAAGTATAATACATGTGGTAGTACAAACTGACATAACCTTTTCTAAGTATTTAGTAATAGGAGATGCGAGACTTCCGGTTGCGGCTATGCGGAGTTAAGCCGCATGTTCGGCAGCTCCCGCTACTTAAGGTCTTTTGGGCCGATTTGAGGGCCCCAAACGGTGCTGTTTCGACGAATCCCGGTGGGGGATGGTGTCTAGAGGAGCATTCCCCATAATTTATGGTGCTCATCCGGAGTGGGGCAAAGGAAAAAGCTGCAGCAGCTCCCCAAGAAAAGCGGGGGAAGGACAAAATGGCGGCCGGCGGAACACCCGAGGACTGGTGGAAGTGGGCGCAGGAGCAGCAGGCCTCTCTTCTGCGCTGTTTTGCGGAGCTGAAGGCTGAGCTGCTAGACTCCCTGAATGCGACTACCAACAAGCTGCTTGGGACCCAGGCGGCGTCCATTCGGGAGTTGCAGCAGCAGGCCGCTGAGAGGGAGGAGGAGGCCGTGGTCCTCGTGGGGAAAGTGGAGTTGCACGAGGCACTTCACAAAAAGTGGCAAGACCGCTTGGAGGAGCTGAATGTTCGCACAAGGCGAAAGAATTTGAGGATCCTGGGCCTGGCGGAGGGGCTGGAGGGGTCGGATCTCCCGGCGTATGTGACCACGATGTTGAGCTCGTTGATGGGGGGGGTCCTTCCATTTGCCCCTGGAGCTTGAGGGAGCTCACAGAGTGCTGGCCAGGAGGCCTAAGGCAAATGAGCCCCCGAGGGCGGTGCTGGTGCAGTTCCATCGATTCAGCGACCGGGGGTGTGTGCTGCGCTGGGCCAAGAAAGAGAGGAGCAGCAAGTGGGAGAATTCGGTAGTGAGAATCTACCAGGATTGGAGTGCGGAGGTGGCTAAGCGGCGGGCCGGGTTCAACCGGACGAAAGCGGTGCTGCATGCCAAGCAGGTCAGATTTGGAATGCTGCAGCCTGCGCGCCTGTGGGTGACATACAAGGACCGGCACCACTACTTCGAGTCCCCGGTAGAGGCGTGGGCCTTTGTACAGGCGGAGAAGCTGGACTCGAACTAGGGCCTGGGGACACACTATGGCCGTTGCTGTTCTTTAACTTTGACATGTGTGTTTTTGCTCTGTTTCCGGGTGGGTCTGTCTGTTGGGTATGGGTGTGGGGTATGTGGGGAACGTTGGGGGTGTGTATTTTATATGTTCTCTTCTGTACGGGGCTGGGGGTTGGGGTGAAACTGAATTCTGGGGAGCTGCGTCAGAAGGGTGGGGTGTGGCAGTGTGAAAGCGCGGGCTTTCCTCTGGTTTCCCGTGCCGCGGGTAGGGGGGGGGCGGAGCTGGCGGTGGGGGCGTGGCCTCTACTGGTTTTCTTTCCCGCGCTGAAGCGGTGCCATGGAGGTGTGGCAAGAGGGGGATGACCCCATGCCGGGAGGGGATAGGTTTTGGCGGGAGCTGCCGGGGTCAGCAGAAGTCAGCTGGCTCACGGAAGTACCATGGAAGGTGCGTCGCGGCTAGGAGGGGTCCTAGCCTTGGGGGGGGGGGGGGGGGGGGGGGGGGGGGGGGAGATACCGGGTTGCTGCTGGAATGGCCAGGAAGGAGGTGGTGTGGGTCGGGGTGGTTAGAGGAGAGGAGTTATCGCCATGGGGAACGGGTTGGGCGGGGCGAGCTGGCCTGGGGCGAGCAGTCGATAAGCTATGGCTAGCCAGCAGGGGAGGGGGGCGGGTTGCCCTCTGATTCGGCTGATTACCTGGAAAGCGGGGCTGAATGGGCCGGTTAAGAGAACTAGGGTATTTTCTCATCTGAAGGGTTTGAAGGCGGACGTGGCTATGTTTCATTTTCATTTCCAGGAGACCCACTTGAAGGTGACGGACCAGGTTCGTCTGAGGAAGGGGTGGGTGGGGCAGGTTTTTCACTCAGGATTGGACGCGAAGAACCGGGGGGCTGGCGATTCTGGTGGGGAAGAGGGTGGCGTTCGAGGTGGCTGAGGTGGTGTCGGACAAGGAGGGCAGATATATTATGGTGAAGGGTAGGCTGCAGGGAGAGAAGGTGGTGCTGGTTAATGTATATGCCCCAAATTGGGATGATGCTGGCTTCATGAGGCGCTTGTTGGGCCGCATTCCGGACCTGGAGGCAGGGGGCCTGATCATGGGGGGAGACTTTAACACAGTGCTGGATCCCCCACTGGACCGGTCCAGTTCAAAGACGGGTAGGAGACCTGCGGTGGCCAAAATACTGAGGGGATTCATGGACCAGATGCGAGGGGTGGATCCCTGGAGGTTTGGGAGACCGAGAGCGCGGGAGTATTCCTCTTTCTCTCATGTTCATAGGGTTTATTCCCGAATAGATTTTTTCGTCCTGAGCATGGGATTGATCCCGAGGGTGCAGGATGCCGAGTATTCGGCCATAGCGATTTCAGACCATGCTCCGCAATGGGTTGATCTGGAGATGGGGGAGGCGTGGGACCAGCGCCCGCTCTGGCGCCTGGATGTGGGGATGCTGGCTGATGAGGTGTGTAGGAGGGTCTGGAGAACTATTGAGGGGTATCTTGATACCAATGACACGGGGGAAGTCCGGGTGGGGATGGTCTGGGCGGCTCTGAAAGCAGTGATCCGGGGGTAGCTGATCTCCATCCGGGCCCATAGGGAAAGGAGGGAGAGGAAGGAGAGGGAGAGACTGGTGGGGGAGCTCCTGGATGTGGACAGGAGATACGCGGAAGCACCGGAGGAGGGGTTGCTCGGGGAACGGCGTAGTTTGCAGGCCAAATTTGGCTTGTTGACCACCAGAAAGGCGGAGACACAGTGGAGGAGGGCGCAGGGCACGGTATATGAGTATGGGGAGAAGGCGAGCAGGATGTTGGCGCATCAGCTCCGTAGGCGAGATGCGGCTAGGGAAATTGGTGGAGTGACGGATGGGGGTGGGAATGTAGTGCAGAAGGGGACAGAAGTAAATGGGGTCTTTAGGGACTTCTACGAGGAACTGTACCGGTCGGAACCTCCGATGGGGAGAGGGGGGATGGAGAGCTTCATGAACAGGCTATGTTTCCCAAGGGTTCAAGAGGAGCTGGTAGAGGGGCTGGGGGCGCCGATAGAGTTGGAGGAGCTAGTCAGGGGGATTGGACAAATGTAGTCAGGTAAGGCCCCGGGGCCGGACGGGTTCCCGGTGGAATTTTATAAAAAGTATGCGGATCTGGTGGGCCCCCCTGTTGGTGCGAGTTTTCAATGAGGCATGGGAGGGGGGGGCTTTGCCCCCGACGATGTCGCGGGCACTGATCTCTCTGATCCTAAAGCGGGATAAGGACCCCTTGCAGTGTGGATCATACAGGCCTTTCTCGCTCCTCAATGTTGACGCCAAGTTGCTGGCGAAGATCCTGGCCACCAGGATAGAGGATTGTGTGCCTGGGGTGATACACGAAGATCAGACAGGATTTGTCAAGGGACGGCAGCTCAACACGAATGTGCGGAGACTGCTAAATGTTATCATGATGCCGGCAGTGGAGGGGGAGGCGGAGATAGTGGTGGCGCTGGATGCAGAGAAAGCGTTTGATAGAGTTGAGTGGGGGTACCTGTGGGAGGTGTTGGAGCGGTTTGGATTTGGGGAGAGATTCATCAAATGGGTGAGGCTGCTCTACGCGGCTCCGATGGCGAGTGTAGTTACAAATGATCGGAGTACTTTAGGCTCTACCGTGGGACCAGGCAGGGGTGCCCCCTGTCCCCCTTGCTCTTTGCACTGGCGATTGAACCTCTGGCTATGGCGTTGAGGGAGTCAGGGAGATGGAGGGGTCTGGTGCGGGGTGGGGAGGAACATCGGGTATCGCTGTATGCGGACGACCTGCTGTTGTATGTGGCGGACCCAGAAGGGCGAATGCCGGGGGTGATGGAGCTGTTAGCGAAATATGGGGGCTTCTCGGGCTATAAGCTAAATTTAGGCAAGAGCGAGGTATTTGTAGTACACCCGGGAGATCAGGAGGAGGGAATTGGGAGGCTCCTGTTTAAGAGGGCAGTGAAGAGTTTCAGATATCTGGGGGTGCAGGTGGCCAGGAGTTGGGGGACTCTCCATAAGCTTAATTTTACCAGGCTAGTGGAGCAGATGGAGGAGGAATTTAAAAGGTGGGACATGGTGCCGCTATCGTTGGCGGGTAGAGTGCAGTCCGTCAAAATGACGGTTCTCCCGAGGTTCTTGTTCCTCTTCCAGTGTTTGCCCATCTTTATCCCTAGGGCCTTTTTTAGAAGGGTGACCAGCAGCATCATGAGCTTTGTTTGGGCGCATGGGACCCCGAGGGTGAAGAGGGTCTTCTTGGAGCGGGGTAGAGATGGGGGGGGGGCTGGCGTTACCCAATCTCTCGGGGTACTACTGGGCGGCCAATGTGTCGATGGTGCGCAAGTGGGTGATGGAGGGGGAGGGGGCAGCATGGAAACGGATGGAGAGGGCGTCCTGTGGAGATACAAGCCTGGGGGCCCTGGTAACGGCGCCGTGGCCGCTCCCTCCTCCGAGGTATACCACGAGTCCGGTAGTGGCGGCTACCCTCAAGATTTGGGGGCAGTGGAGGCGACATAGGGGAGAAGTGGGGGGCTCGATGGAGGCTCCGTTAAGGGGGAACCATAGGTTCGTCCCGGGGAACATTGATGGGGGATTTCAGGGTTGGCACAGAGCGGGCATCAGACAGCTGAAGGACCTGTTTATTGATGGGAGGTTTGCGAGCCTGGGGGAGTTGGAGGAGAAATTTGGGCTCCCCCGGGAAACATGTTCAGGTATCTGCAGGTAAAGGCATTTGCTAGACGGCAGGTGGAGGGATTCCCTTCGCTTCCCGCGAGGGGGGAGTGACAGGGTGCTTTCGGGGGTCTGGGTCGGAGAGGGGAAGATATCTGATATCTACAAGGTTATGCAGGAGGTGGAGGAGGCGTCAGTAGAGGAGCTGAAAACTAAGTGGGAGGGGGAACTGGGGGAACAGATCGAGGACGGGACATGGGCTGATGCCCTGGAGAGGGTTAATTCTTCCTCCTCGTGTGCGCGGCTTAGCCTCATCCAATTCAAGGTGCTGCACCGGGCCCACATGACTGGGACGAGGATGAGTAGGTTCTTTGGGGGTGAAGACAGGTGTGTCAGGTGCTCGGGGAGTCCAGCAAACCATGCCCATATGTTCTGGGCATGCCCGGCACTGGAGGAGTTCTGGAAGGGGGTGGCGAGGACGGTGTCAAGGGTGGTGGGATCCAGGGTCAAGCCAGGATGGGGACTCGCGATTTTTGGGGTTGGGGTGGAGCCGGGAGTGCAGGAGGCGAAAGAGGCCGGTGTGCTGGCCTTTGCGTCCCTAGTAGCCCGGCGAAGGATTTTGCTACAATGGAAGGATGCGAGGCCCCCAAGCGTGGAGACCTGGATCAATGACATGGCGGGTTTTATTAAGCTAGAGAAGGTCAAATTCGCCCTGAGAGGATCGGTACAAGGGTTCTTTAGGCGGTGGCAATCGTTCCTCGACTTTCTGGCTCAACGATAGGGTACTGGGACAGTAGCAGCAGCAACCGGGGGGGGGGGGGGGGGGGGGGGGACGATGACGATGACTATGTTTGTTTATTTAATTTTAATTTATTTTTAAGTTCTCTTGTTGGGGTTGGGGGGATATGATACATGCGTTGGTACGGTCTGGGGAGTGTTACAGTTGTTATGGGTTATTTTGTTGCATTTCATTGTTTGTTGTTATATTTTATATTTTCTGTAAAAAATTCCAATAAAAATTATTTTTTTAAAAAGTAATAGGAGATGCAGGGCTTCACCTATCTGAAGTTTTACCCAAGAGAATTACAGCGTTTTAAAGTAATTAATATTGCTGCATGTAACTTGCACAAATGCATGAAGGAGGAATGAAGGATTGTTTTAAAGTATTTTGAACTCTATTGGACCTCAAGATGCAAACCCAGAGCTCAGCGAAGTGGAGTTGGGGATCGCTGGGACTAATTAGGTAGGCTCTGGTGAGGGAGATGTCGCTCACAAGGGCAGGATGGGGGATCCAGTGTGGATGCCCATGTCTTGGTGGTCCCTCCATGGGCCACAGGGTACCGGATCAAGGGGCAAGCTCTATCCTTGCAACCATCACACCATATCTAACCTTCCTTTCCCCACCAAATTACTTGTACATGTCGTTGGTTTCCAAGTCCCTTCCTCTCCTTCCAGCAGTTCCATGTTTGAATCCCTTCAGTATAATTTCTATCTCTGCACTGCATTGAAATTGCCTTTCTTAAAGGCATAAATGACAAGCAATGTGACTGTGGCCATGGTAAACTATTGCTCCTCATCCTTTCCAACCTGTTGACAGCCTTTGACACATTTGATGACAGCAAGTTTCCTCTAAAGCTTTCCTTTCCACCTTCCAACTGGGTGGGATTACCCTCACATGATTCCATTCTACTCCATCCCAGTCAGAGAATCACCTACAAAGACTTATCTTCCCACTCCTACACTATTACAATTGGAGTCCCCAAGAATCTATCCTTGGCTCAAATAAAAGCAAATTATTGCAGATGCTGGAATCTGAAACCAAAGAGAAAATCTCAGCAGGTCTGGCATCTGTAGGGAGAGAAAAGAGCTAAAATTTTGACTCCAGATGACCCTTTGTCAAAGATATAAGACAGAGAAAGTGGGAAATATTTATACTGTGGAGTGAGAATTAAAGATGAGTGATAGCCACAGAAACCCAGGGAAACAGGGTGCTAATAGCTACAGAAACCATGGGGAAAGATGCTAATGGCAGTCCCCAGAGTGAACAAAAGGTGTGAAAGGCCAAAAAGCAGAGAAACGAACATCAGAGGGTGTGACAGATGCAGATATGGGGGGAGGGGAAGGGGGAAGCAAAGGGGAGAAAGGGTAAGGAAAGGTGAATAAGATGGGGGAGGAGGTTAAATATATAGAAAGAAAGACAAGAAAGAAATAAATGGTAAAAGACCATTAAAATGAAGTGGGATGAAAACAAATGGGTCGAGATGGAGTAGAGCTAATCATCTGAAGTTGTTGAATTCGATGTTGAGACGGGAAGGCTGTAGCGTGCCAAACCGGAAGATGAGATGTTGTTCCTCCAGTTTGCGTTGAGCTTCACTGGAACGTTGCATCAGCCCAAAGACAGACATGTGGGTATGGGAGCAGGGTCTTGTGTTAAAATGGCAAGCAACAGGAAGATCAGGGTCCTGAATGCGCACAGACTGAAGGCGCTCAATAAAGCGATCACCCAGTCTGCGTTTGGTATCTCCAAAATACAGGGGACCACATTGGGAGCAGCGAATGCAATGGACCAAATTAAAAGAGATGCAAGTGAAACGCTGCTTAACCTGGAATGAGTGTTTTGGGCCTGGGATGTTAAGCATGGAAGCAGTAAAGGGGCAGGTGTTACACCTTCTGCGATTGCATGGGATGGTGCAATGGGTGATGGGAGAGGTGCTGGGTGTGGTGGAGGAGTGGACTAGATTATCTTGGAGGGAACGGTCTCTGCGGAATGCTGATAGAGGGAGTGAAGGGAAGATGTGTTTGGCGGTGACATCACGCTGGAGTTGGCGAAAATGCCGGAGGATTATACTCTGCATACAGAGAGAGGCTAGTGGGGTGAAATGTGAGAATGAGGGGGGCTTTATCCTTGTTCTGGAAGAGAGGGGAGGGGGGGGTGAGGGTAGTGGCATGGGAGATGGACTGCACACTGTTGAGGGCCCCGGCAACAACTGTAGATGGGAAATCACGGTTGAGGAAGAACGAACATATTTTCGAAGCACCATTTTGGAAAGTGACATCTTCGGAACAAATGCGACAGAGGCTAAGGAGCTGAGAGAAAGGGATGGAGTCCTTACAGGGTGTAGGGTGCGAAGAGCTGTAGTCCAGATAGCTGTGGGAGTCGGTGGGCTTGTAGCGGATATTAGCAGATAGTCTATTGCTGGAAATGGAGACAGAAAGATCAAGGAAGGGAAGGGAAGTGTCTGAGATGAACCAGGTGAAAGTGATGGAGGGGTGGAAACTGGAAGCGAAGTTGATCAATTTTTCCAGGTCTGAACGAGAGCATGAAGCGGCACCAAAATAGTCATCAATGTACTGGTAAAGGAGTTGTGGGAGGGGACCCGGGTAGGCCTGGAACAAGGAATGTTCCACATACTCCATAAAAAGGCCAGCATAGTTGGATCCATGCAGGTACCCAATGCTACACCTTTGATTTGGAGAATATGGGATATGTTAAAAGAGAAGTTGTTGAGAGATAGAACGGGTTCAGCCAGGTGGAGGAGAGTGGTGGTGGATGGGAATTGTCCAGGCCTCTTTTCAAGAAAGAAGCGAAGAGCTCTCAGGCCATCCTGCTATGGGATGGAGGTGTAAAGAGATGGAGATGTACCCTTGGCTCACTCCTGCTTCTCATTTACATGTTGCCCCTCCACAAGACTACAAGAAATAAAACTTTAGGTTCCATATATACTCTGACAACACCCAGATCAATCACACCAGCACCTCTCATGATCCCTTTACTGCCTGTTTTGTCATACTGCGTTTCTGATATCCAAAACTGGATGAGCATAAATATGTTCCAATTAAATATTGGAATGACCAAAGACAAAGGGTGGGATTTTTCAGCCTTACCCAGCGACCGGAAATTCACACCGATGGAAGCAGAATCAATCAGAGTTGAAAAAGTGAGTAAATATTTGTTGATGGATTGAGCCGAGGGACGGAAGTAAGTGGATAGTGTCGGCACAAACATGTTAAGAACATAAGAACTAGGAGCAGGCGTAAGCCATCTGGCCACTCGAGCCTGCTCCACCATTCAATAAGATCATGTCTGATCTTTTTGTGGACTCAGCTCCACTTACCTGCTTGCTCACTATAACCCTTAATTCCTTTACTGTTCAAAAATCTATCTTTGCCTTAAACACATTCAACGAGGTAGCCTCAATTACATCAGTGGGCAGGGAATTCCAGATTCATATCCCTTTGGATAAAGAACTTCCTCCTCAACTCAGTCCTAAATCTGCTCCCCCTTATTTTGAGGCCATGCCCCCTAGTTCTAATTTCACCCGCCAGTGGAAACAACCTTCCTGCTTCTATCTTATCTATTCCCTTCATAATTTTATATGTTTCTAGAAGATTTTGCCTCATTCTTCTAAATTCCAATGAGTATAGTCCCAGTCTACTCAGATGGTTGAATACTTGTTGCTCTGTTTACTTGCTATAAATATAGCAGTCAGTATGGTCGCCTTCCTACATCCTAATTACGTTTACTTTCAACTGATGCACTTTAATTCACTTAAAGAACATAGAACAGTACAGCACAGAGAGTGGGGGGTTTGCTGTAGTCCGCAAATAGGGGGTCTGAAGGTATATACCGGGGTGCGGGAGGCTTTCCTCCGCCATTTCCTAAGTCTCATTGTCTGAATGACACTGCAGAGTCTCGCAATAACTAGTAGTGCCTCTACAACGTAGGACAGGGAATACCAGGTGATGAACTTGTCACACCAGGCTGGTGTATCAGTTGCTGTCTCTGGGTACAGTGTGTGGCAGGGATGGGAAACATTCACGGCCTGTGGGGTAGGGGGGGGTCAGGAGGGCCGCGTCCGCGCGCAACTGTCGGGATCCCGCAAAGATCCAAATGTAGACCATGATGTTTGTCTTCATGTTCTCTTCTTTTTTCCGTGGTCTTCCTGTAGCTTCTGTGGTTCTGGATTTCTGTGGACACAAGCATAATATCTGTTATTATTTTGCTTAAGGTCTCGCATGTCTGTCCTTTTATTACAAATTACACATTATAATTGGTCACCATATGTGACTCCCTCATTTTTTTAAAACCAAATATTTGGGACAAGACATCCGAGAAGAAAATGCTGTCGACAGCGCGAGCAGTCGCAGCCTGTGCGGGCGATTCGCTGAATTTACCATCCCAGTGTTTGAGGATTGTAAATAGCATATGGAAAGCAACCTAAGGGTCACCGTAAAACAAACAAGAGTTTTGAACCCGAATAGGGTGCGTATGGGCCGCAGCGGGTAAGAATGGGTGGAATCCCCGGGTAGGACGGTGACCAGTGCCGTAAGTGCACTACCCGAGCGTATCTGACCAGATGGAGGTCCTCAGGCAGGGCGGGGACCAGTGCCGTTACTCCACTGCCTGAGTGATCGGGCAAGAACGGGAAGAATTTTTGATCGTCGTGGGTGTTGCTTTTTGTGGCTACCTTCAAATCAGGAGAGTAGCTATGATCGGTTGTCTGCGGACAACCCTGTTCCTTTAACTGCCACTGGGCGTTAAAAGAGCGGTGGCGTGGGGCCATGAGAAGTTTAAGTGAACAAACAACATTCAACATGTACAGTGACAAACATTTAAAGAAACAAACTAACATAACAAAAATCGTGCAGGTTCCATCAGAAGGACACCGTAAATTACATTTGGCTTGGGGTGTAACTAGCATATGGAATCAGTGTAGTGTGACCGAAGAAGAGAGGAAGGAGGAGGGAAACAAAAATGAAGTGGCATTGCTGAGGCGTCCCTGCCATGAAAAGTGGCGGGTAAGCGCTCACAGTTTGCATGAGGCAGCTGGGACCTTGTAGCTGCTGTGGGTGGTGTTCTCTTTCATATCTGGGGGCTAGTCTAGCTGGTGGTGGGGGTCTCCTGCAATCTCAGGCGAAGTGTCCTGGCTGCCCACAGTTGTAACATAATCCCTGGTGCACACAAAGTGGAGCATTGCTCCCTTGGGTATGGTTCCCTGGGCGGAGAGGGTCGGGTTGTTGGTGTCGTTGCTGGTTCGGGAGGAGGGGGGGGCATTGGTAGGCTGATTCCGTTACTGTTTCGGGGGTGCTTGACATTCTCGTGCGTAATGACCTAATTGTCCACAATTGTAGCACTCTTGGGATTTAGGCTGCTGTGGGCCGTTTCTTCCCTCATTTACTCATGCGGGGTTCTGGTGCGTCCTAACTAGATGCATGTTAGCATCTGCCTGCTCTTCCTCTGCTTTACCATAAGCTGATTTTCCCTGAACGGACTGTTCCCAAGCGCGGGACAGTCTCTTTAGTACCCATTTCTCATTGTGGGTCTCGTCTGAGGGGTCGTAATTTGCACAAGCTCTCTGTCCTGCTTCTGTTGTATGAGAGACAAGGATTCGAGTCTATTTGGCCATATTGTGTGGGCTCAAATGGGCGCGGGCTAACTCTCCAAATATTGCTGTGAAATGAATCCACAGGCGTCCAGCAAACACTGTGGGGTGCTCTGTCTTATTCTGCCTACATTTGTTTAGGCCTTCTACGGGGTCTCCTTTGTTGTAGCTGATCGCATCTAGGATCGCTGCATGCATTTCTTGGAGGGTGCCTCCTCCTACATTTTGTAGGTCGGGAAGGGCTGTGACGACTGAGGGGTCGAGGCTCAAAACGATGAGCTTCACTTGCTCTTTTTCATCCAGGCCGTACATGGTCGCCTGTTGTTTTACTCTTGCAAAGTAATGGTGGGGGTCCGCTGTGGATTGGAACTGTGTAATCTTATCGCAAGCATCCCTTAATTGGGGCAGCACGGTAGCATGGTGGTTAGCATAAATGCTTCACAGCTCCAGGGTCCCAGGTTCGATTCCCGGCTGGGTCACTGTTTGTGTGGAGTCTGCACGTCCTCCCCGTGTGTGCGTGGGTTTCCTCCGGGTGCTCCGGTTTCCTCCCACAGTCCAAAGATGTGCGGGTTAGGTGGATTGGCCATGTGAAATTGCCCTTAGTGTCCTAAAATATAAGGTTAATGGGGGGGGGGGGGGGTGTTGGGTTACTGGTATAGGGTGGATACGTTGGCTTGAGTAGGGTGATCATTGCTCGGCACAACATCGAGGGCCGAAGGGCCTGTTCTGTGCTGTACTGTTCTAAGTTCTAAATTGAGTGACGGTTAATGGGCTGGTGGGCAGATTATCTGGGTTTCCGTCTGTTGTGGCCCTGCGCTGTGTGGTGACAGGGTTCATAGTATTGTGTTCCGCCTGTGCAGTCGGGGGTGGGGGTGCTTTCCTTTTCTGTGGTTTGTCCTGCGTACATGTGCCACGTACATAGCTATGGGCAGTTTCATTTAACTCCTGCCAATCGGGGCCATTTTCTTGGTCTAACTGGGGTCCAAACGTGCTCTGGAACCCATTTTGGACAGAAGCCAGGAATTGCAGTTCTGCAATTTGCTTCTGGCATTTTGTGTGATCGACCGAGCTCTGCCTTTGTTCCATCGTGGAAGTGTGGAGTGCTCGTAGGGCTGCTTTTAAATCATTACACTGTTTCTCTAACGGCGCAACTTGGTGTTCCGTTTCCTCTCTTACCAACACCGCGCGTTGCGTGTCTTGGTAGGCCTCATCATATTGCGACTGAAAGCTGCTTAAATAGGCGAGACAAGATTGGTGTGCCCGTTTGACCTCCTCCATCTCCTTGTCCTTCGCCACTAACTGCTCTCTCAATTCCCTGTTTTCTTTCTCATACTCACTCACATTTCCTTCACTATTCTGGTCTCTCTCTTCAATCTCTCTGTGGTGCGTCCTCACAACCTCCTCTGTGCCTTGCAATTGTGCCAAGCAGGACACTATTGCCATCGGCTTGCGAGCTTTCCCTAAGCTCTTCTTATGGGTCTCTGACAGGTTCTCCCACCAAGTATGCCCTATACTTCTGGGACCTTTTTCATCATTCGCACAAAATTCACTCCAAAGGGGCCATCGTTTCCCTTTGAGGTATTTTCTAATTGCCTCTTCCCATACGGGACACTGTCCTACTCTACTGGTCACTGCGACCTCGAATTCCTGGGGTTCATAAGGCGTTCCATTGCCTTCATTGCCATTTCTATCACTATCTCTGGGGTTGCTACCGAGTTTGGAACAGGGGGGAATAAAGTGGTGATGTAAACATGGGTACGGCTTACGCTATTTTCCGGCTTACAAAACTCCCGACAGTTTTACGCAACAAAATCTCTCGGGTTTACCTTATATCCCCGTTAGTACGCATGCAAATAACACACTTCCAAATTTTGGTGGTTTGATCAGTATTGGTCTTACGCTTGTGGTTTTTCTTTCCCCAATTGGATTCTAATTCAAATTTGCGTTCTCTCGGAGTGACTAGGCCACTTCTAGGTTGAGTCCCGTCAGAGGTCGCCAGTAATGTTGCTCTGTTTACTTGCTATAAATATGGCAGTCAGTATGGTCGCCTTCCTTAATCCTAATTATGTTTACTTTCAGAATCACCAGGTATCTCTCGATACCGCCACAAGGTTCAAACCCGAATACTGATCAAAGAGCCAATACACCAGTTAGTTAGTTCAAGGTCAATACTATTTATTTACACACACAGTAAGATCTACTCATGCACAAAGTACTACAAACTAAACTATCTTTAAGGCTAACACCTATACTTAACTTCGGGTGCCCACTCAGTCAGAGAAACAATGGCCGTTGTTCGGATTTGAGGTTGTTGGGTTCGAAGAGGTACAGGAGAACAGCTAAGATCGTCCGTCTGGTAGCGAGCGTTGACCTTGAACTTACTTGCTTCTGGTGATGCTGATGGACGGGTGTCTCCGCTTTGAGAGCCAAGTCCAAGAGAGCGATTCTCTCATGGGGGTTCCTTCTTATACCTGGAGGGGCTTTGCGCGCTTTTAGGCGGGCCTTAATCTTGGCCCCGATTAATTGGGCCTCTTCTTGATCACTGGTATTGATCTTGACCAATAAAGGGGTGGGTGCCCTGATGGCTGGGCGTGTCTCTGGTGGCTGTTGGCCTGGCTTTGTTTGTGCTTTTGGTTTAGGGGAACTGGCGCCAGGATGTCTGCAACAGTATCAACTACCTGAGTGTTAGTCCTTTGTTTCCCGGAGATGGTCCATCAATATGCTAATCGCCCCAGAGTTTCGATTCCGTCTGGTAACTGCTTCCCGAATATACATTCAGGCACTGTACCTGCTTGTTTTCCTAACATTGTCCACAGTTCCCTACATTCTTTGCGAGCGTCCATTTTATATCCTGGAAGTGGCCATCCCAGATGGCTACATAGTTTCCTCCTGTGCTGTAAAATCCTAGTGCTATGGAATTATTTTCTGTTTGTTCACCTTATTGAATATTTTGGCACATTTTCCTCAAGTCCCGTTTTTGCTTGACATTGTCAAGTCATGCCAAGCAAGAGGGCATAATAACAAAGCAGCTGTGAAGAAGATGTGCAGCTTTGTGTCAGATCCACAGATAGAGAGAGATCTCTGTTATAAATACGAAGTTGTAATGTTAATGGCAGTCTATTTGCTGTTAAGTTCCTGCACTGCAGTGGGGCCTCAGATTGTTGTTTTCACTGAGAATGTCGCAGTTGCTGTTAAGTGTGAAAATTGATTATACAATCAGTGAGTCCTCTCTCTCTATCTCTCTGCCAGCTGCTCTCCCCTTTCTGGCTCCCATCGCCCAGACACTAATTGTGTCGTTGCACAGAGGCAGCGGGGGACAGTACAGTCGACTCACATATTAAAATAACATTTCCCACTTTCTCGAGAGTTGTCACTAGCCAGGCACTGCAGCGATTGAGAAATCTGATTTTAATAAGTGCGCTGATTGTTTTACACTCTGTCAACACTCTTCATCGATACAACTGGTGAATGGGAAACCATCCAAGAAAGGCCAGATCAAACCAGCAGTGGGTTTGTGCATCCAGAATGACCTACCAGTAACATGCATCATAATGAATCAATTATAAAGGAAGCCCTCATTCCAGAAACAGTGATCTAAATTTGCCATCTTAATAGCATGCCAATAAGCCATTTGCAAGATAAAACTGCATTAAGAGTTGTGCAAGGCCTGCCCTGAGAAGAAATGTTGCATGCTGTATGTGTCTATAACAAAAAAAATTTCAAGTTGAGCATTAAACCTCTGCTTATGAAAATGCATTTAAAAAATACGACAAGATATGTATAAACATTGTATAGTTCAAAGTTCTGAATGCTTACAGGCAGAAATGTATAGAGATTAATGATGCAATTTATAAATGAAATAAACAAGTTAACAAGTAGAACAATATTATTTATGATCCAGGAGGCCATTTGTTGTGTTTTCTCTTTGACCAGTGGTCCTGGACAGGTCTACTTTACATATTTCTGGATCGACACCTTGGCAGAGCTGAAATTCAGTGCTGTTTCCAAGCTTAAATTTAACGTAAGTATCAAAACGTTTGTCCTTCTCTCTTTCTGTGGGGGGATGCCGCGCATTTACTTGGCAACTGTCCAGAGAGGCACATTTGGAATCAGGAATCAGTGTCAGATTTTAAAGGCACAGTTATGCTCCAATTCTCTTTATGGTGCAGTGTGTGTCCAGCATTCCTGAGTGGCCCTTGAGGCAGACACTGATTGAAATTACTAGCCTTGGTAAAGAGTTAGTGAATATCCACATGGTAGAGCAAGAAGCATGCAGAAGCATGGGGACGCATTCTAAAGGTATGACCCATTTCACGGAGGGGAAGGTTACAAATATTCGCTTTGTCCGAACCTCCATTTAACAATTAATGAAGCATGCAACAAAACAGGAATTTACATTAAAACATCATTCTTACAATGTAAACTGAAAAACAGATGCAGTGTAACATAAATAGCAGTTTTAAAATAAACATTCTTACCATCTGCATATAGTCCCTTTGGGTTATCTGGGCAAGACCTTGAGAGATGTCCCGTTTCACCACAAATGAAACATTTGGCAAATGGAAATTCCCCTGAAAAATTTAAACAATGGTATTTTATCAGAACCTTTGAGAAATGATTTCAGAAATGTGTGAATATAAAGGAATACGGTAGTTAAATGAGCTAGCAATCTGTTAATTTACCTCTGGGCTTGAATACTACATTGGTTAATATGAAAGTCTCTCTCTATTAAATGTTAGACACATGAAGATGGTTTCAACTCATTTCCTATGGATCATATGGGTCAGCAGTGCAACAAACTGGCTCACTCTCATATAGAGAAGCCATGGGTTGGCTGAGCTGATTAAAAACTGTCACACTTCTGAAGTTGAGAATATTCTGCTGAGGTTTGGGATTAAGACAAATTGATTAGATTAGGTAAAGAGTTTATTTTGCATTTGGATGTACTGTACCAAGCTGGGAGTATTTGATGCAAATATTGGAACCCACAGAAAAAAAGTGTTTCATTCTTCAGCATTGACATCCCTCAGCTTGATAAACATATCAAATTAAAATAGAAAATAAACATTCTGTGTATTTATGGAACTGAAAGAAGCGGGGATGATTTTAAATCAATTTTGGTGCATTTAGTTTTGAAAACTAACAGTACTACATTCCCTTTTTGATCCCACCTTCCTGTACCCGGTCCATAGTCCTGTAGTTTACAGCACTTAAGGTGCAGATCCAGGTAGGTTTTAAAAGAGTTTAGGGTCTCTGCCTCCGCCACCAACTCGGGTCGCGAATTCTAGACTCCAACTACCGTCTGCATGTCCCCTCCACACCGTCTGCCGCTCATCTCGAATCAATGTACCCCTAGTTCTAGAATTCTTTATCTAGGGAAACAATTTTATCCTGTCCATCCTATCTCTTCCCCTCATACTTTTGTACACCTCAATTAAGTCAACCTATCCAATCTCTCCTCATAGCTACACTTTTCTAGCCCTGGCAACATTCTTGTCAACCTCCTCTGCAGTCCATCTAGAGCAATTACTTCCTGTAATATGGTGACCAGAACTGTACACAAAACACCAATTGTGGCCTCACTAGTGTTTTATACAATTTCAATATTATATTCTTACTTGTATATTCTATATCTCTGCCAATGAAGGAGAGCATTCCATATGCTTTCTTAACAACCATGTCTATTTGAACTGCTGCCTTTCGGGACTTGCGTCCTTGTATGGCACAATCTATCACTTCATCTCCCCTCTTAGTGTATTCCCATTTCTTGTGTACTCCCTAAAACTGACCTCCCTAAATGTATGACCTCGCAGTTCTCAGAGTTAAATTCTATCTGCCACTTTATCACTTGCTCCACCAACCCATTTATATCATTTTGGAGATTATAGCCGTCCTCTACACTGTCTACCACTCAGCCAATCTTTCTGTCGTCTGCAAATTTCCCAATCCTGATCCCCCACGTTCACGTCCAAACAGTAAGGGTACCAACATCGGGCCCTGTGGAACACCACTTGAAACAACTTTACAATTGCAAGGATAGCCATCAACCATTACCCTTTGTTTCCTGCTACTAAGCCAACTTTTTAATCCAGTTTACCATATTGCCCTGTATTCCTTGGGCATTTGCTTTCCTGACCAATCTGCCATCTGGTACTTTGTCAAATGCCTTATTAAAATCTATGTACACCACATCCACTGCACTACCTTTATCAACCTTTCTTGTCACTTCCTCAAAGAATTCAATCAAATTTGTGAGGCAAGACCTTCCTTTAACAAATCCATGCTGACTATCCCTGACTAGTCCATGCTTTTCTATGTGACAGTTAATCCTATCTCTTAGGATTGATTCTGCTAATTTGCCCACCATTGATGGAAGACTAGCTTGGCCTATAATTGTTTGGCATTTCCTTCGATCCCTTTTTAAACAATGGAACCATGTTTGCATTTCTCCAATCCTCCGGTACCTCCCCTGTTGGCCTGTGCTTACACAGGGTGTATTCACCTAACATCCGCAATTGAAGAAATTATCAGAGTTCTATTTAGTTTTTATTTGTAGATCCCAAGGTAGAGAATGGAACACATTTGCTTCTTGCTTGTGGGATTACGTACTCCCAAATCATTCATACCAGAATCAGGAGCAATAAACTGCTCTGTCTGCATTACCCTGACAATATTCAAAAACACAAAGTCAGCAAAGCACCTCCTACGGCACCAGAATAGCATTTCATTTCACTCACTTCATAACCACAGCTTAGTTACTAATTAGTGCCAATGAGACACTTTCTGCCAATTTGTTTTCCAGTTCAGCTTTGCACTGTTCTTCACAAAGATTCAAGATTATCAATAATCTTAAACCTTTTCAATTGCACAGCTGACATTAATGCTCACTTGATAATAAAAGCCGGTAGCTAACTATCCAACCCACAGTACCATGGGTAATTTCAATCTACATATAAATTTGACAAATCAGATTGGCAAAGGTAGCCTGGAAAAGATGTTCATCGAGCGTATTCGGGACAGTTTCTTAGAGAAGCCTGCTTTAACACCGACCAGAGAACATGATATACTAGATCTGGTATTGTGCAAAGAGACAGAATTAGTCAATCACCTTCATAGTGAAGGTACCTCTGGGTAGCTGTAATCATAATACCACTAAATTTCACACTCAGTTTGAGGGAGAAGTGTGGATCTCATACCTGCATTTTAAACTTAAATAAAGATAATTATCAGGACATGAAGGCAGAGCTAGCTAAAATGAACAATAAATTAGTTTAAGGAATAGGTTAGTAGAGATGCAGTGGCAGACATCAAAGGAAATCATTTAAAAAGTTAAAGATAGTAGCAAATTGAAAGAAAATGTGTACAATTCTGCAAAGATGTGTGACAGGTAAGAAGATTGGACAGAATAAAAAGGACTGACAGAATAATAAGGAGGGAGAATTAGAGTATGAGTGAAAGCTCTGTGGAATTATAAAAACATAAGAGTTACTGTAGGTGCCTAAAAAGGCAAAGAGTAACTAAAGTGACCATTGCCTCTCCAGAGTCTGGGAAATCACTAATTGAAAATAAGGAAATGGCAGACAAAGTGAACAGGTATTTGGTATCTATCTTCACTGTAGAAATAACATCCCAGAAGTGTAAATCAGGAGTGAAAGGGAGGAAGGAACCTAAAGTAATTACAAATACCAGGGAGAAAGTATTAGAACTAGAAGTTAACAAGTCCCCAGATCCAGATGGACTTCATCCTCGGGTCTGAAAAGAACTGGCAGCTGAAATAGTAGTTAAGTTGGTTTTAATTTTCCGAAGTTCTCTAGATTGAGGTCCCATCAGATCAAAAAACAGTGAATGTAACTCCCCTATTCAAGAAAGAAGGAGGATAGAAAGCAGGAAGCCACAGGCCAGTTAGCTTAAGATGTGCCAAGTGAAGTGCCACAGCGATCAGTGCTGGGCGTCAACTATTTACAATTTATATTAATTAAGTCTAAAAACAGTGCGAGAGGGGAGAGCCCATTTTAAATCAGTGCGAGAAGTGAGAGCAGTGTGACTTTGAAAGCTGTGTGAGAGGCAAGTGCAGCGGGAGATTGAAAACACTGCAAAAGGCTAAAACAGTGGGAGATTGAAAACAGTCCGAGAGGCTAGAGCAGTGGAAGATTAAAAACAACCCGAGAGGCTGGAGCATTGGGAGATTGAAATCAGCCCGAGAGGCTGGAGCAGTGAGAGATTGAAAACAACCCAAAAGGCCCAGAGCAGTAGAAGACTGAAAACAACCCAAGAGGCCAAAGCAGTAAGCGATTGAAAACCCGAAAGGCTGGAGCAGTGAGAGATTGAAATCAGCCTGAGAAGCTAGAGCAGTGGGAGATTGAACACATCTTGAGAGGAGAGATTCCATTTTAAAACAGCATGTGAGAGGGAGGTATGAGCAATAATCAAAGTGTAAGGTCCCAGAGAGCCAGGTAAATCTTTCAAACTGATATTTATTAAGAATTGTAAGGTTTTACTGGTGATGTTAAGGTTTCCTAGCTTGCAGCAGTAAAGGTTATTAGGAGAAGTAGGATTTATTAATTATAAGTTAGTGTAGGAAAAATGAATTAGTTACAAACAGATAAAAAGGATGTCAGGGCAGTAATGCTGCAACTTCAAAATGTGGCAGTTCCTGAATGCCAGTGTGATCCAGGGCAAACATGTCTGCAGTAAGTATCATCAACCTGAGGAGATTCGGCTTCATGTCACGGAGCTGGAGGCAGAGTTGCAGAAACTGTGATGCATCAAGGTAGAGGAAAGTTTCCTAGACACTTTATTCTCGGAGAAGGCCACACCCCTTAGGCTAAGTACAACTTTAGAGCTGGTCAATGGTCAGAGCCAGGAGGGAGTGTCTGCATGTCAGGCAGGTATGGGGAGCCAGAATGTAGTGATGGAGGAGCCTCAGTCCCTGGCTTTAATCGAACATATATAAGATACTTTCTACCTGTGTGGATGAGGAGGACTGCTACGTGGATGAGTTGACTCACCATGGTGAAGGGTGCCAAGAGGCCGGAGCGATGAAGAATGTGGTTGTGGCAGGAGGCAGTTGGTTAGGGGCTGGTTTAGCACAGTGGGCTAAACAGCTGGCTTGTAATGCAGAGCAAGGCCAGCAGCACGGATTCAATTCCCGTACCGGCCTCCCAAACAGGTGCCGGAATGTGGCAACTGGGGGCTTTTCACAGTAACTTAGTTGAAGCTTACTCGTGACAATAAGCGATTATTGGGGCAGCACGGTAGCATTATGGTTAGCATAATTGCTTCACAGCTCCAGGGTCCGAGGTTCGATTCCCGGCTTGGGTCACTGTCTGTGCGGAGTCTGCACACTCTCCCCGTGTGTGTGCGTGGGTTTCCTCCGGGTGCTCTGGTTTCCTCCCACAGCCCAAAGATGTGCAGGTTAGGTGGATTGGCCATGATAAATTGCCCTTAGTGTCCAAAATTGCCCTTAGTGTTGGGTGGGGTTACTGGGTTACGGGGATAGGGTGGAGGTGTGGACCTTGGGTACGGTGCTCTTTCCAAGAGCCGGTGCAGACTCGATGGGCTGAATGGCCTCCTTCTGCGTTGTAAATTCTATGGTTCGGAGACAGATATTGTTCTCTGCAATTGCAACAGGAGCTCCGAAGGTAGTGTTGACAGCTTAGGTTAAGGTCATCTCCTCACAGCTGGAGTGGGACTGGGAGGGGAGGATGCTGTTACATTATAATCTTTTTTGGCACAAGTAGGCTTGCATTAACACTGCAGTTAAGTTATTGTGAAAAGCGCCAAGTCGCCACATTCCCACGCCTGTTCGGTACACTGAGGGAGAATTCACAATGTCCAAATTACCTAACGAGCCTGTCTTTCAAGACTTGTGGAGGGAAACTGGAGCACCCGGAGGAAACACACACAGACACAGGGAGAACGTGAAGACTCCACACAGACCTTGACCCAAGCTGGGAATCGAACCTGGGACCCTAGAGTTGTGAAGCAACAGTGCTAACCACTGTGCTACCGTGCAGTTGTCGTGGTTCACAATTCCACAATTGATCTGACATATCCACTAGCGTTCCAGCTACTGATCGCTATTTGCTGGAGCCAGCTGAATCTGCATGCCAACACTAGATGAGGTCACGTTTGGTTTGGCTGTTTCTTCATGGTCACTGCATAAGACTGCAGCATTCAATGCATAAGCTGAAGTAAAGAGTAACTGCTGAGGTACAATACTGAATAGTAACTGGTATCCAGGGAGCCATACTCAAGCATGAGTCAGTGCTTCCAGGAGAGGGGAGGAGAAAAGATGGTGAAGGAAAAGCTACTCAACAGTTATTTCCAATCTTCCAGCAGTACCAAATAGTTTTTTCATGGGTATTCAGTATGCTGTCTACATTTAGATAATGGTTCAAAGTAATCAAATACATTTCTAAATGATATTGATCACACCAAGGTTAAGATACAATACTTGGCCCTGCAAGAACAAGAACAGGGGCAATAAGTATACAGTAAAAACCATTTAATCAGGATACCTCACTGGAAACAGATTCAGCTGGATTCAGTGATTGCCCATTCATCAGAAGCTGCACAAACATGTCTGTTTGTGATTTCTTTAGTCTACCAGCACTTCATTCAGTCATATGACTCAACTGGTCCATTGGCAAACGAACAAAGTTTTTGCATGACCACTGAACTGTCAACTGATGAAACAACAGTTGCCCTGTTTAACTAGATAACAAAACTTGGTTATTCTGTTAAAGCAGCTTACCAGAAACCCAGAAACAATTCCAGAAATTGGTTCTGAAAGGGTTGACTCTTTAAAGTGGATGTATCCAATCACATATAAGGTTCAATGTTCAGGTTTACCTAAAGCAGGGTCAACTTTTGCTCTGCATTTCTGGATCTCGTGTTCTGTGGAGCCACATCGGTAACAGATACCACTTCCCATTTCTTCTTCATCTCTGTCCATTTCAGGACACTGTTCCATTCTATGTCCTGCTTTTCTGCAGTGAAAACATATCTTTGCAAGGCGAGGGGAAAAACAAAAATATTAGGATTTTTCATTCAACTGCGGACATACAATTATTAACTCACTTAGCATTGAATGTGTTATGCAAGTCAAAAGAAGCATAACTTCCCACGTCTCCCACTTATAGACTATTGAGCAGTAAGTAATTCTTACACCATCGTCACAATTCAAAAATATAGTTAGATTGCACCTCCAGGAAGTCATAATATCCAAAATGCACTGTTAAATATGAATGCTTTATTCGTTTAAAATTTAAACCGAGATCAGTATTGCTGTCCTACTGATAAACTTCATTAGAATAATTACAATATCTCATATTATTGAGCAGGCTGAATTGAGTAGGCAGATTGAACACCAGATTCAAATAGCCAGTATCAGAATGCTATCTTTTGCTAATAAAATCACATTGCTTTTGATAATTATTAACATTTGCATACTATAGGTTTTTTTCTCACATATATTTATATTTTTTGTCCTAATCTTGGATAATGATGTAATGGTTTAATGTGTCTCAATCTGTTCCCCAGAAGCAGTAGGATACAAGCGCAGGAGCATATTCCCCAATTACAAAATTCCAACTCAGCTGGGAACACTGGGAGACATGTTGTTGAAGTCAAGGAGTTCTAAAAGGGAATTTTCCTTTCAATGTTAATTACCTTTCCGTGCTACTGCTCGTGGATTTTCTCCAAGATTGCGGAGCTGCTCCCCGTGAGTTATATGCAACAGTGTTCATTTCTTTTTAAATTATAATGCAAACATTGCAAGGAAAAGATTGACTTGAGGTGCGCTAATATAATTCCATTGTTGATTTGTTTTTAAAATTGCAGCGTTTGCAATTTGCGTTGATTAGAGAAATATGATTCTTAAGCTGCATATCCTAAAATAGCTACAATTCATCGTAATTCTAAATTAGTGACCCAGTGAAAGTTTGAACTGTGATTGGCCCTTACAGGGCCAGTGGGTTCGAGAGAGAAATCACTACCTGCTGAAGAGGTAGATTAATAACAGGCTACAGGTAAGAATAGGTTAAGAGAATTTATAACTCACAAACAGGAACTTTGGCCCAACTGCTCTCTGCCAGCATTTATGCTGTACATGCGCCTCCTCCTACTTTACTTTTGTAACCCCCATTAACTTATCCTTCTATTCCTTTCTCTTTCATGTACTTCTATAGCTTTCCCTTGAATTCTGTTTGCCTCAACTGTTCCATGTGATATGTGTCCAACACATAAGTGCAAAAGATTGTTGCATTTGCAACAATCTTCAGCGAGAAGGACCAAGTGGATGATCCATCTTGGCCTCCTCCAAAGGACCCCAGCATCACAGATGCCAGTCTTCAGCCACTACGATTCACTCCACGTGATATCAAGAAACAGTTGAAGGCACTGGATACTGCAAAGGCTATGGGCCCTGACAATATTCTGGCAATAGAACCGAAGAAGCATACAAATTGTCCAAGAAAATCAACAGATCTGAGGATTGGGAGCAGTTTAGAATTCAGCAAAGAAGGACCAAAGGATCGAGTAAGAAGGGGAAAATAAGAGTACGAGAGTAAGCTTGCAGGGAACATAAAAACTGACAATAAAAGTTTCTATAGGTGCGTGAAGAGGACAAGATTGGTAAAGACAAATGTCAGAAACATGGGAATGTATAGTAGGGGGACATAGAAATAGCTGAGAAGCTAAACACGTACTTTGGTTCTATCTTCACAAATAAGGACACAAATCAGATACCAGAAATCTTGTGGAGCACAGGGTTTAGTGAGAGGGAGGAAGTGAGGGAGATCAATATTAGTAGAGAAATGGTGTTGGGGAAATTGATGGGTTTGAAAATCCTCAGGGCCTGACAATTTAAGGAAATGGTTCTAAAAATAGTGGATGAATTGGTGGTCATCTTGCAGGATTTTATAGACTCTGGAACAGCTCCTGAAGATTGCAGGGTAGCTAATCTAACTCCACATTTTAAATAGGGAGGTAGAGAGAAAACAGGAAATTATAGACCAGTAAGCCTGATGTCAGTAGTGGGAAAAATTCTAGAATCCATCATCAAAGTTATTATAGCACAGCACTTAGAAAATAGTGGCAAGATTGGACAGAGTCAGCATGGATTTATGATGGGGAAAGCACGCTTGACAAATCTGCTGGAAATTTTCGAGACGTAGAGTTAACGAGGGGGCCAGTGTATGTGGTATATTTGGACTTTCAAAAGGCTTTTGACAAATCCCACGTAAGAGGTTAGTGTGTAAAATTAAAGCGCATGAGATTAGGGATAGTGTATTGAGATGGATAGAAAACTGGTTGGCAGACAGGGAAAATAGAGTGGGAGCTGACGTGTCTTTTTCAAATTGACAGCCAGTGACTCGTGGGGTACCGTAGGGATCGGTGCTAGGACCCCAGCTATTCACAATATATATTAATGATTTAGATGAGGGACAAAATGTAATATCTCCAAATTTGCAGATGACACCAAGTTGGGAGGGAGGATGAGCTGTGAGGAGAATGCAGAGGTTCTTCAGAGTGATTTGGACAGGCTGAGTGAGTGGGAGATGCAGTACAATTCAAAACATTCTATGCTTTCAAAAAGCAGTTAGATATAGCACTTAGGGTGAGGGGGATCAAAGATACGGGGAGAAAGCGAGATTAGGCTATTGAGTTGGATAATCAGCCAAGATCATAATGAATGGAGCACGTTCAAAAGACCAAATGGGCTCCTCCTGCTCCTATTTTCTATGTTTCTCGAGAAAAGAGCTCATGCTTGATTAGTCTCTCCAAGTATTTATGATCTCAGTTACTAACTTCAGAACATTGGGGGGGGGGGGGGGGGGGGGATGCGCCTCCTTTAGCTCAATTAAGGGAGTAAGAGACAAAAATGTTTTCAGAATTGAATTACTTTCCTCCATGTCAATCATAATACCACTGATCCGCAGCTGCAAAGGCAGGACGTCTGTGGAAAACATTGGGCCAGAATTTTCTCAAAAAGGTAATGGTGTCTGAAAGAAGCACAGTGTTATCAATTGTTCAAATCAACCAAAAATTTGCAGTGAGGAAAAGACACCTATGAATTCCAAATTTGCTGGCTTTTGCCACTCCACTGCCATTAGCTTTGAGAAAATTACATCTTACAATTAACCTCCACGTGATTTTTATGATGTTGCTGTATTTATACGAATTGCCCAACCTCCCCATAGAAAGATAAGCTTAATAATCTGTATATGTAAATTTTAACAATATGACAATAGTTGATGACCACCAAAAATCCTTTCTTACATAGGAAGTAAACTATTACAAGTGTGAAGTCTCATTCCTTCAGTTTGTAAATTGTTGCAAATTTAAAAAAATGTCCAATTAAAAGAAAAATCTCACTTTTCATTTTTTACTCTTTCATTCTCTTTATCTCTCAATCCAAATATGCTTTCCCTTTCTTCTTGCACCTGATATAACATTGGATTCACCCATTCTAATTCAACTCACTCCTCAGTTCGTGTTTATTTCTCAATCTTTCAATTTTAATCAAGGAAATATTCTGTTTATCCTATCGTTCATCAAGATCCCAAATGCCCTGTTGTCCTCACTGCCTCGTGATCAGCTCGCAATTTGAGCTATTTCGTGGGGAAAGCTGTTTAAAATTTAACAAATCTAACGTGGCATGTTATGAAACGCCCGACATAAGCAAAATCGCGAGCAATAAATATCCAAGATCAAATCAGTGGATTGTTACATAAACAGACAGAATTACAACATGATGTGATAACTGGAATTAGAGTTAGACTGATTTCTTTAATTCAATGTAAAGAAGCGAGCACTTTTCCAGGAGACACATCCGGAGTGAGACTCATACAGAGTGAGAGATTTAAACTTGGTAATTTGGTGCAGTGAGGTAATTCGGTGCAGAGTGTGAGGAGGTGCTTTTTAACCCTGGTAAGTGACTGGTAAGTAGTCTCTCTTTTTCTTTTCATGGTCTAATTTATTTATTTTTATTTTGAAATTGTAGTTGTTTAAGTTTACCAAGGGTTTAAGACATGGCAGGAGATCCCAGACCCGTGTCATGCTCCTCGTGTGCGATGTGGGAGCTTAGGGACACGTCCACTGTCCCTGGCTCCTTCACGTGCAAGAAGTGTGTTCAGTTGCAGCTCTTGTTAGACCGCTTGACGGCTCTGGAGCTGCGGATGGACTCACTTTGGAGCATCCGCGATGCTGAGGAGGTCGTGGATAGCACGTTTAGCGAGTTGGTCACACCGCAGGTGAAGGTTACTGAGGGAGATAGAAAATGGGTGACCAAAAGAAAGAGCAAGAGTAGGAAGGCAGTGCAGGTGTCCCCTGCGGTCATCTCCCTGCAAAACAGATATACCGCTTTGGATACTGTTGAGGGAGATGGCTCACCAGGGGAAGGCAGCAGCAGCCAGGTTCATGGCACCGTGGCTGGCTCTGCTGCACAGCAGGGCAGGAAGAAAAATGGCAGGGCTATAGTGATAGGGGACTCGATCGTAAGGGGAATAGACAGGCGGTTCTGTGGACGCAATCGAGACTCCAGGATGGTATGTTGCCTCCCTGGTGCAAGGGTCAAGGATGTCTCGGAGCGGCTGCAGGACATTCTGGGGGGGGGGGGGGGGGGGGGAGAGGGTGAACAGCCAGCTGTCGTGGTGCACATAGGCACCAACGATATAGGTAGAAAACGGGATGAGGTCCTACAAGCGGAATTCAGGGAGTTAGGAGTTAAACTAAAAAGTAGGACCTCAAAGGTAGTAATCTCAGGATTGCTACCAGTGCCACGAGCTAGTCAGAGTAGGAATGTCAGGATAGATAGGATGAATGCGTGGCTCGAGAGATGGTGCAAGAGGGAGGGATTCAAATTCCTGGGGCATTGGGACCGGTTCTGGGGGAGGTGGGACCAGTACAAACCGGACGGTCTGCACTTGGGCAGGACTGGAACCGATGTCCTAGGGGGGGGTGTTTGCTAGAGCTGTTGGGGAGGGTTTAAACTAATGTGGCAGGGGGATGGGAACCAATGCTGGAAGTTGGAAGGTAGTAAAACAGGGACAGAAACAAAAGGAAGTAAGGGGAAAAGTGCAAGGCAGAGAAGACATAGTCAGAAATCCATAAGGGCGACAGTACAAGGTACAGTGACTGAGGGGAGCACAGTGAATAGGCCCAGTAATAACAAAAGGAATAAAACTGGAGATGTTAAGATTCAAAACAGAGGTAAAAAAACCAACATAAGTGTACTTTACCTGAATGCTCGTAGTATTCGGAATAAAGTAAATGAGTTGGTGGCACAAATCATCGTAAATGACTATGATTTAGTGGCCATTACTGAAACATGGTTAAAGGATGGTCACGACTGGGAGTTAAATATCCAAGGGTATCAAACTATTCGGAAGGACAGAGTGGATGGTAAGGGAGGTGGTGTTGCTCTGTTATTTAAGGATGACATCCGGGCAATAGTAAGGGATGACATCGGTGCTATGGAGGATAAGGTTGAATCCATTTGGGTGGAAATCAGGAATAGTAAGGCGAAAAAGTCACTGATAGGAGTAGTCTATCGGCCACCAAATAGTAACGATATGGTGGGGCAGGCAATAAACAAAGAAATAACTGATGCATGTAGAAATGGTACAGCAGTTATCATGGGGGATTTTAATCTACATGTCGATTGGTTTAACCAGGTCGGTCAAGGCAACCGTGAGGAGGAGTTTATAGAATGTATCCGCGATAGTTTCCTAGAACAGTATGTAATGGAACCTACAAGGGAACAAGCGGTCCTAGATCTTGTCCTGTGTAATGAGACAGGATTGATTCATGATCTCATAGTTAGGGATCCTCTCGGAAGGAGCGATCACAATATGGTGGAATTTAAAATACAGATGGAGGGTGAGAAAATAAAATCAAATACTAGTGTTTTGTGTTTAAACAAAGGAGATTACAAGGGGATGAGAGAAGAACTAGCTAAGGTAGACTGGGAGCTAAGACTTTATGGTGGAACAGTTGAGGAACAGTGGAGAACCTTCCAAGCGATTTTTCACAGTGCTCAGCAAAGGTTTATACCAACAAAAAGGAAGGACGGAAGAAAGAGGGAAAATCGACCGTGGATATCTAAGGAAATAAGGGAGAGTATCAAATTGAAGGAAAAAGCATATAAAGTGGCAAAGATTGCTGGGAGATTAGAGGACTGGGAAATCTTTAGGGGGCAACAGAAAGCTACTAAAAAAGCTATAAAGAAGAGTAAGATAGAGTATGAGAGTAAACTTGCTCAGAATATAAAAACAGACAGTAAAAGTTTCTACAAATATATAAGACAAAAAAGAGTGGCTAAGGTAAATATTGGTCCTTTAGAGGATGAGAAGGGAGTTTTAATAATGGGAAATGAGGAAATGGCTGAGGAACTGAACAGGTTTTTTGGGTCGGTCTTCACAGTGGAAGACACAAATAACATGCCAGCGACTGATAGAAATTAGGCTATGACAGGTGAGGACCTTGAGAGGATTGTTATCACTAAAGAGGGAGTGATGGGCAAGCTAATGGGGCTAAAGGTAGACAAGTCTCCTGGCCCTGATGGAATGCATCCCAGAGTGCTAAAAGAGATGGCTAGGGAAATTGCAGATGCACTAGTGATAATTTCCCGAAATTCACTAGACTCTGGGGTGGTCCCGGTGGATTGGAAATTAGCAAACGTGACGCCACTGTTTAAAAAAGGAGGTAGGCAGAAAGCAGGAAATTATAGGCCAGTGAGTTTAACTTCGGTAATAGGGAAGATGCTGGAATCTATCATCAAGGAAGAAATTGCGAGGCATCTGGATAGAAATTGTCCCATTGGGCAGACGCAGCATGGGTTCGTAAAAGGCAGGTCGTGCCTAACTAATTTAGTGGAATTTTTTGAGGACATTACCAGTGCAGTAGATAACGGGGAGCCGATGGATGTGGTATATCTGGATTTCCAGAAAGCCTTTGACAAGGTGCCACACAAAAGGTTGCTGCATAAGATAAAGATGCATGGCATTAAGGGTAAAGTAGTAGCATGGATAGAGGATTGGTTAATTAATAGAAAGCAAAGAGTTGGGATAAATGGGTGTTTCTCTGGTTGGCAATCAGTAGCTAGTGGTGTCCCTCAGGGATCCGTGTTGGGCCCACAATTGTTCACAATTTACATTGATGATTTGGAGTTGGGGACCAAGGGCAATGTGTCCAAGTTTGCAGATGACACTAAGATGAGTGGTAAAGCGAAAAGTGCAGAGGATACTGGAAGTCTGCAGAGGGATTTGGATAGGTTAAGTGAATGGGCTCGGGTCTGGCAGATGGAATACAATGTTGACAAATGTGAGGTTATCCATTTTGGTAGGAATAACAGCAAACGGGATTATTATTTAAACAATAAAATATTAAAGCATGCCGCTGTTCAGAGAGACTTGGGTGTGCAAGTGCATGAGTCACAGAGAGACTTGGGTGTGCTAGTGCATGAGTCACAGAAGGTTGGTTTACAAGTGCAACAGGTGATTAAGAAGGCAAATGGAATTTTGTCCTTCATTGCTAGAGGGATGGAGTTTAAGACTAGGGAGGTTATGTTGCAACTGTATAAGGTGTTAGTGCGGCCACACCTGGAGTATTGTGTTCAGTTTTGGTCTCCTTACTTGAGAAAGGACGTACTGGCGCTGGAGGGTGTGCAGAGGAGATTCACTAGGTTAATCCCAGAGCTGAAGGGGTTGGATTATGAGGAGAGGTTGAGTAGACTGGGACTGTACTCGTTGGAATTTAGAAGGATGAGGGGGGATCTTATAGAAACATTTAAAATTATGAAGGGAATAGATAGGATAGATGCGGGCAGGTTGTTTCCACTGGCGGGTGACAGCAGAACTAGGGGGCATAGCCTCAAAATAAGGGGAAGTAGATTTAGGACTGAGTTTAGGAGGAACTTCTTCACCCAAAGGGTTGTGAATCTATGGAATTCCTTGCCCAGTGAAGCAGTTGAGGCTCCTTCATTACATGTTTTTAAGGTAAAGATAGATAGTTTTTTGAAGAATAAAGGGATTAAGGGTTATGGTGTTCGGGCCGGAAAGTGGAGCTGAGTCCACAAAAGATCAGCCATGATCTAATTGAATGGCGGAGCAGGCTCGAGGGGCCAGATGGCCTACTCCTGCTCCTAGTTCTTATGTTCTTATGTTCTTAACTGAGTATTGATACAATTGTCTTATTAATGTCACAAGTAGGCTTACATTAATAATGCAATGAAGTTACTGTGAAAATCCCCTAGTCACCACACTCCGACGCCTGTTCGGGTACACTGAGGGAGAATTTAGAATGCCCAATTTACCTAACATACATGTCTTTCGGGACTTGTGGGAGGAAACCCACGCAGACACGGGGAGAACGTACAGACTCCGCACAGACAGTGACGCAAGCCGGGAACCGAACTTGGGTCCCCGGCACTGTGAAGCAACAGTGATAACCACTGTGCGAAAAAGGGAAAAATATGTCGAACTGTACGGATTGTGATATGTCTTTGAAGTGATTGTGTGTATTTTGCATACTTTGGTTTGGAATAAAAATACTTCATAAAAACTGAATATTGATACTTTTGTTATACTGTAATAATGAAAGTGGAGCCATCTTGAAGGTCAGATAGTTGGGGTAGGAAAATTGTATACAAAGCAGCAGTTTGTAAGCAGGATTCA